>NC_067400.1:101589740-101889740 GCF_016432865.1 Antechinus flavipes | reverse complement strand
TAGTGACAATATTTAATAGTTACAGAATAAAATTACAATGGTATTCCACAGACATCTGCAGAGTAAGGGGACTAGAGATCAATCCACACAGCATGAAGAAAAATGGAATTCTTTCAGAGATATTATATCAGTCCAACTAGCCTTTCTTCTAGAATGCCAAAAGGTAATGGTCCAAAAATTAAAGCACCTAAAATAATTTATAAATGGAATCTTTACCAAAGAATTCCTACTTGATTCTTTCATTACCCATACTCAAATCAAAATAAACACATTCTTAGGCATCTGGAGGTTTTGCTTAAAGAAGAACTGCCCTAGGAACTGTATTCTTGGTTTTATCAATACCTAACAATAGAGTGAAGGAAATTATTTTCCTTTTTTGAGCCTTGGTCTCTTCAAATGAGAGGACTGATCTATTGTGCTTTCTTCTGTGAAAAAGAATGTGTCTGTAGAGTTGCAGTATTAATTCTCTTTTCCTTGGTAAATTATCCAAAGACAAAGATAGTATTTGAAGTAGCATACAAGAATGAAAGAGTATTATAATTTTATCAAGGAAATGCCTGATTTAGAATGCCAGTACTAATAATTATTATGCAGATAAATATTAACAAGTCAGTTAATCCTTTTTACCCTCAGACCACTCAATTGTAAAAATGAACATAATAATACCTGTAAGTACTTAATTCCTTGTGATTGGAACCTCAAAAGTAATAGCATATGAATTATTTTGTAAACTTTTAAACACAACTTAAAGGTAGTTTTATAAATTATTACCAAGTAGTCAAAATAGACAGATATGTTAGTAAAAGTCTTTATACTATCTATAACATTTTGTAGCAATTAACATTGACACACCGACACAACACACACACCTATACATTTCCCCCATACACATACACATATCTATAAAAAGAAAGAACTCTAGGATAAAAACAGGACAATACTAACACTTTCCTCTGCACACATAAATTGGACATGTTGACAAAGATATTTCTACTTTCCCAACTATCTATTTTCATTTAACTTTCTCAACTTTCCATCATCACTCTCATGTGGAGCTTGAACTGAATTAGATAAACTTGCTCATGGGCCCCTGGCTATCTTTGTTAATTTTTGTTTCCTTTTGTTGAATATGTGATTAAATACCATTGTCCAGATGGATATGGCCAGGATTTGATTTTTTTCTATTACAAATGTGAGGACTGATGAATTTTTGGTCCATAATGCTATTGGCAGCTCCACTAGAAATCCCAAGCAGCTACTCCAGAGCTCTTGGAGAGGATAAACAAGGTAAATGCTCTAAATCTGACCTATTTTAAAAAATGTGTTAAAAATTATTTTTAGAGTGCAAGATCTAAGATAAAATAGAAAATCCTTGATGAGTAGTCCTATGAATTTGCTAATGTTTAGATATCACGTTCAAAGCCAGTTTAACAGTACTTAGCATTATTACTTCATTGAATATATTGCTATAAATTCATACTTATGAGTCTTTTGTGGTTTAGGGTTATGCTTTTTTATAGGAAATAAGTAACCAACCAACATGATTCATATTGTATGTTGAATATATCCCTATATCTCTTTTCAGGAAACTCTAGAAATGAGAATCAAGATAGGCTTTAGATACTTTTGCCCCATGAAGCTGAGGTGTTTAAGAAGAAGAAGTAGGAGAAAAGAAAGGCTAACTTCCCTCTTATTAAAGAAAAAAAAGATACCCTTCTCCTGAACTCAGCTACATTGAGGGATCAGATGTAGAGAAGGGTCCATTTCTGGAGAACTACAGTGAAACAGTACCTTAGGTCCAACAATGATTGTTTATTATTACAATAGGGAAAAAAAAGGTAAGTATACCATCTCTGCATAATATGTATTAAGAATTGAAATGAGAAGAGTGAATATATGGAATGACTTCATACTCAAAATAGCTCAAGCATTATCCTATACAGCCTTCAAACAAATCCCTATCACTCACAGTAATGTGAAAATTTGTCCAGATCCACAGCCTCAAAATAACAACAAACCCTTTTAATTACTCTATTTAATTTCACCTCTTAAAGTAATTTGCCACATTTTGTTTAACCCGACTTTGAAATATTTCTTTCTTCTATTTCTGCTGCCACTATCAAAAGTCTAGTTCTCATAACTTTACATATGAATTACCAAAATAGTTTCTGATCTGGCATTCTTCAACATAAGTTTTTATTCTTCCAAAACATTCTTCAAGTCACTGTCAATTTCTATTTAAATATTTAAAGTTCAAAAATTTCAAAAAGTTTTATATTTTGAATGATTTCTAATAATTTTCTGTTATGGGCCCGAACTCTGAACTTGAAACAAGGATGCTTACAAGGTACTTAAGTGGAATTGATGAGACAATGGTTATCTAGTTTAGCATGGTTCAGTATGATTGATTTAATCTTACAACAAATAATGGTTTCCTAGTGATATAACAATTGGTTTATACTCAGGGTGGAGCATATAAGCAGGGACTGAGAGCCACAGAAGACTAGAAGCTCTTGGAGCCAAGGAGACAGAAATTTGTTACATTTTCAGTCAGACTCCTGGTGGCTGGCCTGGCCTCCTACACTTCCTCCACTGAAACCAAGACTCTGGAAAGCTTCTAAGAAAGTTCCTCAGCCCCAGGCAAGAAGAAAATAAAGGATTTAAACTTTAACACCTGGCTACTCTTGTGGTGATTTCTCTGACTAAAATGGAAGGCTGTTCCCAGAGACCCAAGAAAACCGACCAGAGAACATTGCAATTTTCTATCATTTAAATGACACAAATAAATTTGGTGTGTGTCTTAATTTAATTTAATCTTTAGGAAAGCAGAAATTCTCTCAGAAAAATAATGGTTTTTCAAAAGCCCAGGAGAGTTTCCTCCAAAGTTTTAAAATGTTTTATTTATTTAATTTTATTATCGGCCGTTTCCCAGCAATCCATTCCAATTTTCAATCAAAGAAAAAAAATCAAAAACAAACAAACAAACTTTCCTTATAATAAATATATTTCTAAATGCATATTAAATATGCAGATTTAGAAAATATAAATATATTAAAAATAAATATAAAAATAATAAAAATATAAGTTTATATTAATTGTGTAATTAATTAATATGTAATACAAATACAAATAAATGCATATAATAATATTCACATATATTTAAGTAAAACAAATCAAGATGAGATGGTTTATTTAGCTTATGTACCTTTAATCCATCATCTTTGGTAAGAGATAATTTACTTGTCTTTTGAATTCATAATTGGTAATTACTTTATTCAAATTTCTGAAGTTTTTCAGTTTTCAATTGCTCCTTAAATTATTGGATTCTTTAACCAAATTATTGTTTGTGTTATATTTATTTTATTGTGAATCACTTCATAAAAGTCTGTCCATATTTCTCTGAATCTGTCCACATTTATTAAGCACAACAAAATGTCATTGTATTAATATAATACAATTAATTCAGCTTTTCACCCCAATTTTTGAAGAGCTATTTTATTTCCATTTCTTTGCCACAGCAAAAAAAAAAAAAAAAAAAAAAAAAAAAGTTATAAATATTTTTAGACATATCTTTTTTTTTTTTTTCTGCTGTTCCTGACTTCCTTAAAGTACATACCTAATAGTTATATCACTGGGATAAAGGTGTAGTTCTAAATTGTTTCTACAATTATTGGATCAATTTCTAGTTCTACCAACAGTGCTCCCGTCTGTATGTCCTCCCAGAGCTTGTTCATTATTTCCTCTTTACTAGTCAAAGGATATGAAAAGACAATTTTTCAGAAAAAGAAACTAAAGCCAATTATAGTCATATTAAAAAACAAACAAACAAACTCTAAATCACTATTATTTAGAGAAATGACAATTAAGATAACTTTTAGGTACCACTTCATACCTCTCAGATTGGTTAAGGTGTCAAGAAAAGTCAATAAATATTGGAGAGGGTATGGAAAAATTTGGATACTAATGCATTGTTGGTGGAATTGTGAAATGATCCAATGATTCTGTAGAGCAATTTGAAACTCTGCCCAAAGAGCTATAAAACTATGCATATCCTTTGATCCAGCAGTTATATTGAGTCTATATCCTAAAGCAATTATAAAAGAGGGAAAAAGACTCACATGGGGAAACATGTTTACAGCAGCTCTTTTTTGTAGTCACAAGAAACTGGGAATTAAGTGGATACCTATCAATTGAGGAATGGCTAAATAAGTTATGGCATGTGAATGTAATAGAATACTACTGTTCTCTGAGAATAGAAAAACCTAAAAAAGACATAGATGAACTAATGCTGAATGAAGTGAGCAGAACCAGAAGAACATCATTCCTGGTAGCAGCAAGAATATGTGATTAGCTACAATGATAAATTTAGCTTTTCTCAGCAATGAGGTGCTCCAAGACAATCTCAATAGACATGGGATGTAAAATTCTATCCGTATAGAGAGATAGAGAACTATCGAGACTGAATGTGGATTGAAGCATACTATTTTCACCTTTTTTTTATTATTATTTGCTTTCTATTTCTTGTGTTGTTTTTCCCTTTTAGTCTGATCTTTCTTGCAAAACATGACAAATAGAGAACTTTGTTTAGAAGGATTCTGCATGTTTAATCTCTATAAGATTGTTTTCTATTTCAGGGAGGGAGGGAGAAAAACCTTACAAGAAAGAATGTTGAAAAATATCTTTACATATATTGGAAAAATAAAATAGTATTGAGAATTATTTTTGCTATGTTCCTCTTTCGTCATCTTTGCCAATTGGATGGGTATGAGATAGAATATCAAAGCAATTTTGATCATCATTTCTCTTATTAGTGACATAGAAATTTTATGGTTTTTTAATAGCATGGATTTCTTCATTTGAGAGCTCACTTTTCCTATTAACTTTGACCACTTATATGAGGAAATAAGTTTTATAGTTACACATTCGAATTGCTTCGTTATATAGTGTGAGTCCGTTAAAATTGCTTCCCAAAATTTATTATTTTTTCTTTCTGATTCTAACTCCATTTGTTTTGATTATGCAAAAACCTATCATGAAATTTCTTCATTTGACCTTTTATCATCATCTCTTCCCCCTGTTTAGATAACAATTTCACCTTTGCCTTATACATGGTAGTTTATCTGCTTGTTGAATTACATTGAACTGAGATTAATTTAACAGAATCATGTAATAATGGGAACCAAGGGAGATAGCAATTGAAATTGGGACACAGAATATTCATTGCACAGGACAAGGATAGATAAGTAGAAAAATTTTATTAGCCTAGTGATTTATTTTCATGTGAATAACAGATACTATGCAAAGTAAATAAGAAGATTTAGTTCTTGTCCTGGAAAATGGATAGATCAGATATATACTTTATGGGTCACAAGAAAGACAGAGAAAGAAAAATTAAAGAAGTTGACAATCATTTTAGACTGGAAAACACTATATCAACATTTTTAATAAATTGTGACAAGTTTAATTTTCAGTTCTAAGAAATCTTGAGTAATAGAGATGAGCCAAGATTCTGATTAAGTATTTTAAAATTGTTTTTTGTTAAAAACCTATTCTCAAGGACACAGGGCTAGAATGAAAACCTTGAGTGAGCAAGTTCATCACAGCTGAAATTACTTTGAATCATTTACTCATCTCTATTATGAGCAAGTTAGGTTGACATTTTCTACATCAATTAACATTATGCTGAATATACTTCAATTTAATTTCTTCTTAAATACCTTTTTATATGCAATGAGTAACAGTATTCTATGTCATTTCCTTCCTTTCCATTTTATACACTATAATAGAAAGATAATTTGATTATATTTCTTTTTTTTTTTTTAGTTAAGAAGAATTCTATTAGACTTTTTTTTCATCCAAATGTTAAAGCTGAAACTGAATGTAGAACTCTCTTTAGGAAAACAACAACAACAACAACAAAACAAAAACAAACAAAAAAAAAAAAATCTGCACCTAATAGCATGTTAGATTTCAAACATTTTCCTCTGAAAAAAACCTGAGTCTGAAAAATCTATTAAGAGGATTCTCTTTACTCTAAAGGATTTGTGAATGTTACCATAAGTTAGACAAAAAAGCATAAAGCCAGAGTAAAATGCACTTTGGAAAAGATATATTTTTTATATGAATCAAGTATATCAACTTCAGAGGTGGTTTAATGAAGGTGTTGATGGTATCATTTATGTATTGTTTTAGGATGCATCTAGGTAGCTAGGTAGGATAGATAGAGCCTGGAGTCAGGAAGATTTGAGTCAGAAAGAGCCTCAGATATTCATTAACTATGCTACATTACAAAAATCACTTAACTTCTATTTATTTTAATTCACTGGAAAAGGAAATAACAAACATTTTTTTGCCAAGGAAATTTCATATGAGGTCACAATGAGTTAAATAACACTGATTGCCTGAACAATATATATATTTTAAGCTTTTTATTTTCAAAACATATGCATGCATAATCTTTCAACATTGACCCTTGAGTAGCCTTATGTTTCAGATGTTCCCCTCGTTCCCCCCATCCTCTCCCCTAGATGCCAAGCAATCCACTATATGTTATACATATTAAAATATATGTTATATTGGATGTTACATCCTATATATGTACATATATAGGAATTTTATACAATTTTTACAATTGTATTTATACAATACTATTGCTGCACAAGAAATATCTGATCAAAAAAGAAAGAAAATGAGTAAGAAAACAAAATGCAAGATAACAACATCAAAAAGAGTGAGAATATTATCTTGTGAGCCACATTCAGTTCCCACAGTCCTCTCTCTGGGTATAGATGGTTCACCATCACAATATCATTCAAATTGTCATCAATCATCTCATTGTTGGAAAGAGTCACATTTATCAGAATTGATCATGGTATAATATTGATGTTGTCATGTACAATGTTATCATGGTTCATCTCATTTCACTTAGCATCAGTTTATGTAGGGCTGTCCAGGCCTGTCTGAAATCATACTCCTGATCACAACATAGTGTTTTAAAATTTACTGTGTTTTCCTTGGAAAAAACCTTTGAAATTGGAAGTCAATATGTTTATTCTTACTATTGATGACCACAAATATTTGTGACTTTCTGACAATTCATAGAGATCAAAACAATCCTATAACACTACCATACTAGCAATCTCATAATAGTCAAGTTAAGATACAGACTTATGATGTCATTGGCATAGAGAATTGTCAAGTGAGAACACATTTGTTAGGAAGATGGTCACACATTCTCTGTAATTTATAACCTTCAGGAGTTGGTAAAAACACTGAGAAATTAAACTATTTGCCCACGTTCACACAGCCAGGATATTTTAAAAGTGGTATTTGAATTTCTGTGCTCCTGTCTTCCAATTTTTGTCTTTATCTACAATAGCTTTTGTTTATAAATAAGTTAAGATTAGATGCAAGAATAAAAAGCTTATAACATTTACTCTTTAAACTGACAATAAATAAAATAGCAGGCAATCCTAACTAGAGGAGCAGGAAGGACAGCCATGGAGTCAATATGAAAAGTTGCAAAAATTATCTAGAAAGAGCATTTTTTCTAACAATAGAACTGTGTATTCTTAAGAGCATGTACCATATGACAATGGATAATAATTCACTTTTAATCACTACATTGTTTTGAATATTTTCTATTCCACACATTTTAACAAGCTTATGTGAAACCTTAATATGTATAAAGTACTGAGATAGACACTGATGAAGAAAAAAAAAGGTTTAAAAAAAAAAGAAAAAATTCTTGTTCTCTCTCAGAGTTAATATTTTATTTAAGCTATGTTAATGGAGCTCTGTGGTGTATATACAGATATGCATCCATTAAGCATCCTCCTGAAGTTTGATAACAAATATTTGAAGCATATAAAGTCAGAATGGTTTATGTGACTACTTCTGGCTCAGTTTATCAGTATATAAGTAGAAAAATATATAAGTAGAATAAATAACCTAGGACTGAGATTTAACAAGTAACATTAAAAGTATAGAGAATATAAGGTAGTGTGAAAGTCAAGTTATAACTAGTTTATGTTAGAAAGAGAGAAATTTGAAGTTAAAATAAGAGTGATAGACTAGAAAGTTCTGGGAAGTGTTAAAATTAGAATTGTTGGTAAAAGCAGAAAAAAAAAGCTTAAGAAAAGTGAAGTATAATGATAATTGCAAGTATAAAGGATGTTATGGTTAATTACTGTCAGTGATTTTTAATGTACAAATAAAATATTTTTTGCATATGAGATCTATGATATGATATTCCTGAATCCATTCCTTCTCCCTCTGCTTCTGCTAAGGATTTCTAGCAGCCAAATTGACTTCTATCAATTAAATTTCCATTTTTTAAAAATATATTTTTATTGATAGAATGCATGCCAGGGTAATTTTTTACAGCATTATCCCTTGCATTCACTTCTGTTCCGACTTTTCCCCTCCCTCCCTCCACCCCTTCCCCCAGATGGCAAGCAGTCCTTTACATGTTGAATGGGTTACAGTATATCCTAGATACAATATATGTGTGCAGAACCAAACAGTTTTCTTGTTGCACAGGGAGAATTGAATTCAGAAGGTATAAATAACCCGGGAAGAAAAACAAAAATGCAAGCAGTTTATCGTCATTTCCCAGTGTTCTTTCTCTGGGTGTAGCTGCTTCTGTCCATCTTTGATCAATTAAGGCTCTCTTTATCGAAGAGATCCACTTCCATCAGAATACATCCTCAAACAGTATCATTGTTGAGGTATATAATGATCTCCTGGTTCTGCTCATTTCACTCAGCATCAGTTCATGTAAGTCTTGCCAGTCCTCTCTATATTCATCCTGTTGGTCATTCCTTACAGAACAATAATATTCCATAACATTCATATACCACAATTTAATCAATCATTCTCCAATTGATGGACATCCTTTCATTTTCCAGCTTCTAGCCACTACAAACAGGGCTGTCACAAACATTTTGGCACATACAGGTCCCTTTCCTTTCTTTAGTATCTCTTTGGGGTATAAGCCCAGTAGAAACACTGCTGGATCAAAGGGTATGCACAGTTTGATAACTTTTTGAGCATAGTTCCAAATTGCTCTCCAGAATGGCTGGATATGTTCACAATTCCACCAACAATGCATCAGTGTCCCTGTTTTCCCACATCCCCTCCAATATTCCCCATTATCTTTCCCTGTCATTCTAGCCAATCTGACAGATGTGTAGTGGTATCTCAGAGTTGTCTTAATTTGCATTTCTCTGATTAATAATGATTTGGAGCATATTTTCATATGTCTATAAATAGTTTCAATTTCTTCATCTGAGAATTGTCTGTTCATATCCTTTGACCATTTATCAAGTGGAGAATGGTTTGATTTCTTATAGATTAGAGTCAATTCTCTATATATTTTGGAAATGAGGCCTTTATCAGAACCTTTGATTGTAAAAATGTTTTCCCAGTTTATTGTTTCCCTTCTAATCTTGTTTGCATTTGTTTTGTTTGTACAAAAACTTTTCAATTTGATATAATCAAAATTTTCTATGTTGTGGTCAATAGTGATCTCTAGTTCTTCTTTGGTCATAAATTCCTCCCTCTTCCACAGGTCTGCGAGGTAAACTATCCTATGCTCTTCCAATTTATTTATAATCTCATTCTTTATGCCTAGGTCATGAACCCATTTTGACCTTATCTTGGTGTACGGTGTTAAGTGTGGGTCAATGCCTAGTTTCTGCCATACTGATTTCCAATTTTCCCTAAATTTCCATTTTAAGGGGAACAATTTTAGAGTATAAAATTATCAGCAATTGTGAAAACTGTTCAATGTACAAATTAGAATTACAATAGCCACTGAATCCTAACAACAGTAGTTTCACAACTGACCCCCAGGAAAAAAAAAATCTGAAACTATCCCTTTCAGAAAGGCCTTGCCTTTTCAACTCTCCATTTGAAATGTGGGAGATATTTAGGCAATATTTTTATCTCTGCTCATGGCTTTTCTTAATAAGCATAAATAAAAGCATAGACACATTTAGTAAAAAGAAAAGGGTTAATTTTAGTTTTGCATCATTATTTTAAATGCTATCTATTTTTGAGTCCAAAAAATTAAACATACTCAATTTATAATTTTTTAAGGTGAATCTACATTGATATTTGTATAGAATTATATTATTTCACTAAAAGTATTAGATTCTTTCACAAAATGTATAGTTTGGTATATTCTACATATATAAATATTCTATGATTAAATTTTGGGAAAAAAGAAATAAGAATTTAAGAGACAGACATGCTATCAGCTAATTATAAAATTAGTACTAGTTATCTGTCATTTCAAATTTCAGAGAATCCAGAAAGCATTTATTTGACAAAAATATGAGAATCTTATTCATTTCAAATTCCAAGAAGTGTTTTAGAATATTAATATATAATTTAATCAAAATATGTGATGGTGATTTAAATATATTAAAATGATCTGATCTGTGCATGGGAGAATTCATGATCAAACAAGAAGTAGATTCCAAGGAATTAAAACAAAAAGTATAATTTAAAAAGAACTGCCCAATTCTGAGCAAGTGGCACATGTGAGGTGCAACAGAAGAATAATCTATAGGCTCTTCCTTACTCAGGACAAAACAAGAAAATGTTCCATGTATGTAAGTGAACCATTTTTTATGAATTTATGAGCATCAGCAGCAGCAGCACTGATGCAGCAGCTTTGTCCATCCCCTATAACACTATTACAAAGGGCACTAATTAAAGCTAAAGATGAAGGACAGGATATATCTGATTTAAGAATAGAAGCATATCCTGTGACTGAACAGTTTGACTTCAGGTCAAGCCAGGAGAAGATACACTTCTTTTAATTTGGAAATTACCAAAGATCTGAAAAAGGCTTGCACTCTTTATGGGTCTACATCATGTTATTATGGTATTAGAGAATTTTACTTATGAAATTTTAACCCCTAATGATTGGAAATCTATAGCAAAGACATGTCTAGAACCTGGACAAAACGTGTTGTGGCTTTCAGAGTATAGTGAACTATGTAGAATACAAGTCCAATGAAATAGCATTTTGGAGTTAATATACCAGTTACCTTTGACCAAATAACAGGTGTAGGTCTTTATACAGACCCTTTAGCTCAGATTAATTACCAGTTGATAGTATATGATCACATTGCTTCTGCTGCTATCAAAGCATGGGATACCTTCCCAGGAAGGTAAGATAGAGGAGAAGACTTCATGAAAATAGCACAAGGTCCAAATGAACTCTTTGCTGATTTTGTGGGATATCTGCAGAGAGCTGTCATACTAACTATTGGTGAAAGTGCAGCAACAGAAATTATGATAAAACAACTTGCTAGAGAAAATGCTAATGAGGTGTGTAGAATTATACTAGGACTACACAAGGATGCTCCTTTAGATGAGATCATAAGATGCTGTGCCACAATGGGCACAAATACCTTTTATACTCAGGCTATGATGCAGACTTCCCAAGATCTGAACATGGGAAAACAGGGTCCCTTTTGGCAAGGGACTTCCAAAGAGACTCCTCAATGCTTTCAATGAGGTTAAGGAGGGCAACTGAAATCTCAATGTTAGCATAGAGACAGAGTGAGAAAACAGGGTGGGAAAACAAGACCCAAAACCCCATGTCCAAAATGCAACAAAGGTTTCCATTGAGCATCAGAATATAGATTGATTCAGGGAAATGGGATGCAGGGCTCAGCCCCAAGACCCAAGGCAAAAAACACTTGGGGCATGATTGCAGCCAATGCTACACCCTGAGAGTTTTTAGACATCCAATACTCCAACATGATCAATCAGCCAAGATGCATTTTGATGGGAGAAAGGGATTATATAATCGATCAGTCAAAAAGCATCTTGATGGGGGAAAGAGATTACAATTGGGGAGAACAGAGTTATATGCAGCTGGGACAACTGAGATACCTCCTGGAGAGTGAAATCTGTCCCTGTTCGGCCTATAGATCCCTTGCCTCCAGGCACAGTAGACTTTACTATTTCACCTTTCTGAGAGTGCTTACAAAACAGTGTCCATCCATACACTTGTAATATTCTTCTCTAAAATGTAATGTTCTCTGTTGAGTTTTCTTGGGGTCTCTGGAGACAGCCTTTGTTTCAGTTCAGTAATCATCACACAAGTACCCAGAGCTAAAGTCCAAATCCTTTATTGTCTCCCTCAAAGTCTTGTCTCCTTCACTTGGGGCTCAGCTAGTTTTTGTGGAGGCTTTCCGGATCTTGGTTTCAGTGGAGAAGCCAAGGAGGAGAGCCTGCCACCACTTCTCTGTCTTCCCTAGATCTGTTTCTGGATAAGTTTGTCCAAGCTTATATAGTCTCTTATCAAAGGTGTGAATCTTATAGAACTACAGTAAGTACTAAGTACAAATACTGAACTAGAGAACTATTAAGCACCATGCTAAATAACCATTGTTTCTATCAATTCCACTGACTTAGAAATGTAATGTTCTCTCTAAAATGTAATATTCTCTGTTGAGGTTTTCTTGGGGTCTCTGGGAGCAGTCTTCTTTTCAGTGCAGTAATCACCAAAAGTGCAACCAGGTGTTAAAGTCCAAATCCTTTATTGTCTCTTTCAGTCTTGTGTCCTTTCCTGGGGTCTAGTTAGCTTTCTTAGAGGCCTGTATCTCTCCTTGGTTCCATGGGCTTGAGCTCCTGCCTCTGAATCTCTCCAAATCCAAAGGTTTGTGCTTCAGCCTGCAGTCACCACAAAGGTGGTCGATGGAATGAATGTGTCTCAGTCTCTGAGAGCTTCTAGTGCACCTTTCTTTTCTGCCCCTGAGAGCTTCTCCTTATATGCTCCATACTGAGTATAAACCAAGTATTATATTGTTAGAAATCATTATTTGTTGCAGGATTAAATCAATGCTAAACCAGATTTAACCATTGTCTCCTCAATTCCATCTAGTACTTTATTTCAAGTTCTGGCCCATAACATGCATTGATTTGGAAAACTGGGAAATGTGTAGATAATATCCCTGTCACTAAGACAGGTAGACAATGTGTGACTTACCAACCAGGAGAATTAGTAGCATCAGGTTTACTGATACAGACTCCTATTAGGCAATCTGGTGATATTTACCCAGATTTTGTGCTCCCAGCATCAGAATCCAGAAATATTCTGGACAGCAGCTATGACAGCTGATAGTCCTAAGCTCACTATCTATGTAAATGGCATACCACTGGAAGGGTTGGTAGACATGGGTACAGATCACACAGTCATTAGAGGTTCCAGTTGGCCCAGTCACCTTGTCCACTGAAGAGAGATATAAAAAGAGAAGATCCTTAAAACAAAGAAAAACACCCAAGAACATCTGATGTTTCCTTCTCTGAGTATGTGTGCCATAGAAAGAGCATGGCTGTTAACCCAATGTGTATGGCAATTGACTCATGAACATCAAAAATTGTCAATGAGATTGTTGCAGGACTTCAAATTTTGCAGGAATTATTGGATACCCTGACATATGAAGTAATGGACAAAAGATTGGTATTGGAATATCTCTTGGCTGCTGAAGGAGGTGTATGTGTAATGTTATTTACATTTCCTCTTTCTGGAACATATGGACATGTATAATTCCTCATTTTGAGTCATATTGTTTTTTACATCACCTGTGTTATATTACAATGTGCTTGTGTAATACCTCCCATGCTGATGGATTTACATATGCCTGTTTCAAGTAAGACCCTTCAGCTCAGAGGAAACCTGCTAACAATATCTGGTTTGACTCCTCATTTCCTTTTTGGTGTTTTTACCTACCTTCATCAGAAGTCAGGGAGGGTGTGACCACCTGTGTTCTAAAACAAAAGAAAGCAGGAGATATAGAGGGACAACATTCTGGAAAAGTATACTTGAAACAAGGATACTTACAACAGGGTGTTTACTCAGTGTGATTGGTGAGATAATGGTTCTCTAGTTCACATATACTTAGTACTTAGTGTGATATGGTGATGTAATGGTTCTACAATTGGCAGGTGCTCAGTGTCCCGTAGTGGTGTAATAGTACTAAGTTATTTAAGGGCCTAGAGGGTTTGAAATAAGCAGACTCAAGAGAGACTTGAGTGAGAAAATGCTTGAGCTCAGACTCCACACTCCAGAATCTATCCCTGACCATCTTTGTGGTGACTATCCTGCTAAGACCAAGGCCCGTCCAGAGATCATCAAGAAAGCTAGCCCAGACATTACAAGTAGTAATAGTAATAATGAAATTGTGTTAGGCTTTTAATTGTCAGATAGAAAGAGTGATACAGTAGTCAATAGAGGATTGAAATCCCATAAGGAAGAGGGAAGCTAGTCAAGACACATAAATAGTATAGCAACAGACTCAAAGGGGTTGCTTTTGTGGATTTGAGTTTTTGTTTTGATTTTAAATTCTGTGCTCCCAAGTTTGATTTTTTTTTTGCACTAATATCTCATTTTTTTTTTCATATCCTAAGACTAGATTCAATAATAGGTATATTTTTGAAGGGGGAGTCAAAATGATTTCAATTAATTCATGGTTAGTCATACAAAGTGCAAATGAAATATGAAAACTACAGGTTAATAGAACTATACATAAATGATAAATTGCAGTATTTTGAATAAATATTCAGAGTGAACTAAAATGAGTTTTACTACATAAGGAGGTGGATTTTATCTTTGTATTTTTGATTTTCAAATATTACTTTACCTAAACTTCAGATCAGGATAATAGTATCCAAAATGAGGAGAAAAAAACAACCAAAAACAGAAGAATCTCCCTACCTCCCCCCCCAAAAATTGGCTAATTGTGCCTCCAGAGATCAACACAACTACCTGCAAGATTAATAGATTTTAAAAGTGGCACAAATGCTAGATGTGACTAAGAAAATTGTACTAACATTCAAAAGAGATAACCAACTTGAAAAGTTACATTTCTTTATTTCAACCATAGAAATAGAGAGCACAGTAAGCTTTAAGCTTTAATATCCCTAGGGGCCAAGAATATAATTTCTCATTGCAACTCAGATTGATAAAGCCCTTAACTAATTCGGAGACTATTTATGATTTGTGTTGTTGAAAGTGCTAACTCTCAAACATGACAATGATCATCTCTATTAGTAAAACAGGTACTTGGAATGCTTCCCCCCCAAAAAAAAAAAAAAAAAAAAAAAAAAAAAAAAACATACTGTGAAGTCAACTGTACTTGTTTTTTTTTTTTTTGTCTTGATCCCTTGGCAAAAGATCTAATGAAAATTATTGAATTATTGTTCAGTGTTCTTTCTCTACATCAAAAGATCACATCCACAACATTATCCTCATGACTCCCAAACTTGGAGCAAATGAACAAATATGTATCCATGGTCTTGATCCCTTACTATTTAATATCCCAAGTGGTATGCTATATGTAGCAGAAAAGAAAAGAAAGAAACAGGCTCTTATTTGTTAAGTGCCTATTATATAGTCTGCTTTGAATTTAAATCACCCATGGTAGAAATGATGGGAAAAAAACCTATAGTTCAAGAAATGGCAGTGATCACACATTAAAAGAAGGGGGAAAAACCTGCAATTCTGTGACTGAGCACCAGATAGATGTATTTATTATTTCTAGTACTATTTCAGTAGCACTCAGCAGCAAATAATTGAAACAGATTTTTAGCACAAAAAGACACAGCCTGTGATCACTCTGATTATTCAAGCCTAATTATCTCAAAAGACTTATTACAATAAAAGCCTGTCTTCTAACATATACAGGAAAAAGCACACTATCACCTTTTAAGGTGTTTTGAGGGTATAAACCATAAATCCTTACTAACTAACCCAGAGACAGAATCTGATTAGAGAAACAAGCTCAAGAATAAAAAGCCACATTTAAGACAGAGACTGGATTTCTGCCAGTTAGGCTTATTATCTATGTTCTAGGAACAGGTGTAGGTCTATTGTTGCCAGATGGATGCCTTGACAGATAATCTCTTTTCTCAGGTAAGGTCTAAATTTACTGTTTGCACAGGTTCTACAGTCACATTATTATAGAACTTAATAAGCACTGACCACTAATATTTTATTCCATCCCTAGATAACCTCTGTCTTCTTTAAAAACAGGGATTTGGGTGATTTAAGAATTTTTTTCTCCTTGTTATTCAGTCTTCTAGTACACAGAGCTACTCATTTTCACATTTCATACTTCTAATGAAGATATTTTTACTAGTAGTAAAAAACTCTATTATAACACCTTCAGCACTTAGTAAGCATATTCATTTTAATTTCATTTCAACAACTATTAAATGATTGCTATGCAATATAGTATAGATACATATCAAAATCCTCACAATACCTGTGGGATATAGTAAAGAATTATCAACTTCATTTTACAGATGTATAGCACCCGAAGCACTCAGGCTTATATGTGAGTAGTCCAAAATAAGGCCCTATAGGTTCAAAGCTTTAATGTATTATGTGTATCCACTTTCAATCAGATATATTTTACAAGCCCCCATCGAAACAAACCATAGCAAAGATGCATAGCAAAAGACATAGCAAAAATGATGGGAAATAGACTCCTCTTTCGCATAAGGAATAAACTTCCAAAGGTGATTACATTAGCAGTGAAGGAGGGACACAACAGAGAGCATATAAAATAAGATATGAAGGGGGAGTCAGAAATAAGTATGTATATCGGGACACATTTGTAAAGGCCCACTTGAGGAAACTATGTGTACTTAACATCCATATGTAAACTATACATATAAGAAATATGTGTGTTTAGGAAATGATTAGTAAGACCAATCATTCTTTCAGCATCCCCCATGCCCATTCATATGGTGTTTTGACAGCACAGCATGTTTAAGGAAATTTAGCATTTCTATTGCAAGGGCTTGCCAGGTTTTTTTCAAGGCTGTTCATCTATTGTTGGTCTCTACATGCCAGCAAACTCTCATTTGTGGCTCCAAGAAACTAAAGCAGCCACAGCAACCACTCTCTGGTAAAACCACATAGATAGATTGGCTAAAGAAAGGTTGAAAGTAACTAACAAGTCTCAGACCATTGTGGGTTAGATGTCTACCCCAGAAATGTGAAGATTTCCATGTAAGAATAAATGAGTAAGAAAGACTTGTTACATTGGCCATGAACATAGTCTAAAGCAGGCACTCTGGAGAGCTTAAAGCTAGTCAGACATTGAAATGTCAAAGTTACCCACAGCATACTGAGTGATCACTGGTCATCATAACTTTTGTCTTACCACTGGTCTTCAAAAACATTAAAAGAGAAAATGAAGCTCCTGATTTTGTGTAACTCTGCATCACTTAAATAAAATTAAATTTATTTTGATTATTTAATTGATAATTTCATTATTAATTTAATTTAAAATAATAATATATCTATGACATGATAAAAATTATTTAATCAATAAATTTAAGTACAATTTAAAAAGACATCACACCTTGATCATTTTTAGGCCTCTTCAAAAAAGCAGAACAAACAACAATTCCCATTGCCCAAAGAAATGTAATGTCCTTGGGTAATACTATAAGGCTATTCCCTATCAGGTATCAATTATCTGTCCTATTTTGTACAGTAACAGTTCTATTGGTTTTATACTTGCCATGTGGTAAGTATTTTATTAATTATAGATTATTATTTTATTTTATTTTATTAATTATTTTATTTTATTAATTATAGATTTTCGTTTTCAAAATATATACATATATCTCTATTTTATTAATTATAGATTTTTGTTTTCAAAATATATACATAGATAATTTTTGACATTCATTCCTATAAAACCCTGTGTTCTAATTTTTACCCTCTCTTCCTACCTATTCCTACCTAGTCAGCAAGTGATCCAATATATGTAAAACATGTGCAATTTACCTCTATACACATTTCCACAAATATCATGTTGCACACACACACACAAAACCTCAAAAAGGAAACATCAAAAAAAGTCAAAAGGAAAAAAATGAAAAAGAAAACAAAATGTTAGTAAACGACAACAAAAAGGGTGAAAATACTATGTTGTGCTCCACACACAGTTCCCACAGTCCTCACTCTGGGTGCATATGGGTGGGATTCTTTATCATAAGACCATTGGAATTGGTCTGAATTACTTCATTGTTGATGATAGCCATATCCATCAGAATTGACTTCTTATAATCTTGTTGTTGCTATGTAGAATGATCTCCTGGTTCTGCTCATTTTCCTTAGCATCAGTTCATGAAAGTCACTCCAGGCTTTCTGAAATTATTCTCCTGATCGTTTCTTATAGAACAATACTATTTCATAACATTCATATACTGGTTTAGCCATTCTCCAATGATGGGCATCCACTCAATTTCCATGTTTTGGCACTACAAAAAGAGCTGCCACATTTTTGCACATGTGCAAAGCTCTTGAGCTTTAAGGTGTGGACTTTGAGTAAAGGTGGGAACACAAGCCTTGTCTTGATTAGTTCTACTTAGTACCTTGTTTCAGGTTCTGGCCAAAACAACTTCTTGTAAGATTAGATCAACTCTAATTACTTAGCAGTTAGTAAGGATTCCAACATCTCCCCCTTTCTTTTGTTTTAAAACATAGGGGGTTTCTGAGGGGTACACATAAATCCATCAATATGGGCCAGAACTTTGTAACAGATATACATGGTATACATAAATCCATCAATATGGGAGGCATTATACATAATTTACATGAGCACATAGCAATATAACACAGGCTAGTAGTAATGTAACAAATAACAAGAATCAATCTGAAAATTTACACATGTCCATAAGTCCTAGAAACAGTCCAATAGGATTCCATTGTCCATTAGTTCATGTGCCAGGAATCTAATAATTCTTATGAGCACAATCAGCAACAGTGGGACAAACAGACCCAGAGAGCTTTAAGGTGTGGACTTTGAGTAAAGGTGGGAACACAAGCCTTGTCTTGATTAGTTCTACTTAGTACCTTGTTTCAGGTTCTGGCCAAAACAACTTCTTGTAAGATTAGATCAACTCTAATTACTTAGCAGTTAGTAAGGATTCCAACAAGTCCCTGTCTTCAAGTAGCTCATAATCTGGAAGAAACAACATGCAAACAAACTTATTCAAAGAAGATGGATAAACAGATTTATATAGAGATAGACAAAAATAGTTAGATGCAGGTTGATAGTTATAGATATATGTATATATGTGTGTTACACACACTTTTCTATGCATATGTGCATACATATGTGTATGTACATGCATATATTTACACATTCATATATACATGTATCATATATTATACATAGGAAATAATTAGAAGAATGATGTTCCTACAATTAATTTATGTTGGGAATGACTTCCTATAAAACATAGAATTTTAGTTATTACTTCAAAAAAATTTCATAAAAGTAGACAGAATTGAAGAGGTAGAACATTCTATGAATAGGAGACAACAAAAGAAATAACAGGAAGACAGAGAAAATGCTTTTTCTCCTTTTATTCCTTATGTCCTTTCTTTGCTCCTTACATTCTTCTCTTTCTTGTCTCAATCCTCCCTTTTCAACTCCTTTTCCCCTTTCATTTCTGTCTTTTCTTCCTTCTTACCCCTTTTAGTTACTTCCTTCCTTCCTCCCTCTCTCTCCTCGTCTCTCTCCCTCCCTTTCTCCTTTTCTTCCTTCCATCCTTCCTTCCTTCCTTCCTTCCTTCCTTCTTTCCATCCTTCCTTCCTTCCTTCCTTCCTTCCTTCCTTCCTTCTTTTCTCTCTCCCCTTGTTCTAGAGACCTTTCCAAATACTAAAATCCCAGCATTAAAGGACCTTCTAGTAATTAATTCTGTTTTGTTCTAACTTGGAAGTCACAATCAATCAATGTGTGTGTGTGTGTGTGTGTGTGTGTGTGTGTGTGTGTGTGTTGTATTATTAGAGTATTCTAAGCACTAGTCATGTAAAAGCAAAAAATGAGAGTCAAGATGATTCACCAGTGCTATTTCTGAAAAGAATGTTTATAGAAATAACTCAAGATTTCTAACAGTCAACACAATATATTTGAATATTATAATGTCAGAAAAATTGTGGTTGCTGACAACTCTACATCTTTAGGAAACAAACATCAGGAGAGCTGCTGCAATTCAATTTAAAATTCCAAGCATTTAATAAAATTCTACTTGTATTAAGTGCAAGGTATGTGGGATGTGTGGAAGAGTTAGGGTTAAAGGAAGGGTGATTACAAACACAAAATCAAAACATTTCCTTTCCTTATGTAATTTATATTCTTTGGGGAAGCTACAATAAGTACACAGATACATAACTTTATCAAATACTATATCTATGGAGGAACATAAAATCCAAAAGAATAAGGAAAAACCTACTATCAAAAGTAGAAGCTAAGAAGTGTCTTGGGAAAAAAAAAGCAACAAAAATAATTTGGAATTGATCCCAAGTGTTAGAAAAATGAGGGGAATTAGTCTTAAGGAAAGGAAATAGAATGTCAAGGACAGCATGCTTGTGTGTGTGCATGTGCACGTGCACAAACATGCATACACACACACATACACACATACACACACACAAAACCCACTCTCCTGAAAAATGCACCAAATGTGACAAACTATGTTTTCCTATTATCCAGAACTTCTTTTAGATTTTATTTTTTTGGTCATAGTACATTCTCTAATTTTCAGTCTCAAATGTTAGACACCTTGGCCCACAGAAAGGTTCAGGTGCAGGCAGTTGACTCAGCTGTTCCCTACCTGAAAAACTTAAGATCTTTTAAGCAAATGAAGAATACAATATTATGAAAAGCTAAATATTAGCCAACAAATGGCCAATAAATAAAATCAATACAAATTATTTTCAATAAATAACTAACTTTCAGAAAGAGGGAGATATCCTTAATAAAAATGTTCAAGTAAAGGAACATTCATATTATTTTCTAGTTCAAAATAAGAAATGTATCATCAGATTAACATATAAAGGCAAAATGAACTTAGAGGTTTTCTTTTAAAGCATCCCATTTTACTTTTGCAGAAAGTGCTCAAGAAAGTGACCTCACTTTCCTGTTGTTGCCACGCAATTAGTGATAATTAAAGTATTTAAACCTAAGTCCTATGGAATCCATCACCTCCCCCCCTGAGTCTTCTTTTTACATTGCCATACCTACAAGAATTGAAATAGTTTGAGAGTTCTATAATATGCCCAACTACAAACAAGCTAAACAGTGTCAAAAATTGTCTTTTTAAACTAAAGATGGCAAACATTATCTGAGTTTTCTAAATGAATGTTGTATAATCAGTCAGTACATGCCAATTACTTTTAGATATTTAATAAATGCATGCAATGCTTGGCAGATATACATATCAGTGGAGAATTCAATTTTCTTCATATTTAATCTATATATTATTTTCATTAATACTTATATATCCTTTAAGTGCATTCATCTCAGAGAGAGGTCAATGGAAGCAGCAATTTTTTAAAAATGTGATTTTCAAAGGGAAATAGAGATAAAAGCCACATCAAATATATTCTTTGTGATTAGGATTATATTTAAAAGGAAAATAGTCTGTGAGAAAATTATTTGCTTTTTAAAATGAAGGAAGGTAATAATGCATTATTTCTTCTGATTATCCTCTTTTTCACTTAAAATATTGTAACTGGTTATAATTCTTATAGCCCTTGTATACTTTATATTATGAGGAATTGCAGACTTTAAGCACATTTGCAAAAGTTTTGATAAAGCCTCTTAATGCCTAGAAATATCCATATATCCACAATCTAATTTTAATTAGTTACAGGCATATAAATTACTCCTACTTTCTTTTTTCTCAATAGTATTTTATTTTTCCAAAAATATATAAAAATAGTTTTCAACATTCATTTCTGTAAAACTTTGTTCCAGATTTTTCTCCTTTCTTCCCTCTGCCTTACCTCCTCAAGGGAACAAGGAATCCCAAATAGATTCAAACTGTGCTATCCTTTTAAATATATTTCCATATTTGTAATTTTGTACAAAAAATAAAGTCAAACAAAAAAGTAAAAAAAAAAAAATGACAAAGGAAAAAATAGATGAAAACACTATGCTTCAATCCACATTCAGTCTCCATAATTTACTTTCTGGATGTGAATAGCATTTTCCACCCCAACTAAAATTGTAATTATCTTGAATCGTGCATTGCTGAAAAGATTAAAGCCCATCACAGTTGATCATCATATAATTTTGTTGCCATGGTGTACAATGTTCTCTTGGTTCTGCTATTCTCCAACTGATGAGAGTCCTCTCATTTCCATCTCTTGCCATTATAAAAAAGAGCTACTGCAAACATTTTTGCTCATATGAATTCTTTCACTTTTTTATTATCTCTTTGAATTACTTCTACTTTCAATGAACAATAGACACTGTATGATAGCTTAAGGAAGTTTCAGGTAATATCCCTTGATACATTTTGACCATTCATTGAAAAAAATGTTTAAAAGAAGAAAAAAGTATCTCCAATTCATGGTGGAAATGGATAGACAATGGGTTACATTCTGGACTTTACAAAAAGAAAAAAAAAAAAAAAAACATCCTGAAAAAATGCATTGAATATATGAAATGGCATTTCAAAGATCCAGAACTCTTTTTAGGATTGCATTTGGGTCACAGATCATTTTGAATATTGTGTCTCAGCTCTTAGACACATCAGCCTGGAAAGAAGTTCAAGTGCCTGCAATTGATTTACTTCTTATATGACAGAAATGTTTTTTCAGAAGATGAAGAATACAGTACATGATAATGTAAATACTAGTTAATAAACGACCAATAAATAAAAACAAAATACATTATAAGAAATCTACTGAAACATTTGACCATTAATAAATATCCAGTCATCAGCTTCTGACTTTCCTGTTAATTCAAATTTGTAAAATTGCCTAAGTTAAAGTTTGAGCTTGGAAGAAAGCTGCTGTTTAGATTTTTGACTGAAAAGCTTCGACAACTCTCCCCACCCTAAAAAGATATAAATTATAGTGAGTTCTATTTAGCTTGGCTGACAATAACTTAAAGATTTTGCTTTAGAAATTGCATTTTGCTGAGAGACAAAAAGTTTTTAGGGAAGGATCTGTGTTCCTGAATTCCTAAATTTGTACTTGCAGGACTAAAATGTGTCATTTTCAGCAGATAGTGTTTAAATTTCTACAGAGAGCAGAGAAATGAAATAAAGGTCTCATCAGGGAACTGTTTGTGAGAAACAGTGATTTGGCAACACACTGTGGAGCTGATTTGGGAATCTTAGATTCGGAAGACTTATCTGTGTCTGATTATGATTAATTTGTATGTTTACAGGAAAGCAGCAATTTTTCTTATTATTTTGGATGAAGTTTTGAAGGAATGTGTTTTGGATTTATTACCTATTGCCAGATTTTAAAGGGCAGGCACATAAGAAAATAGCCAGTTGTTGGAGAAAAGAAGAACTATGTAACTCTTAAAAAATAAATACCAGTTAAAGTAATGGAAAACTATGTGGAAACTAGTATTTGAAATGAATTCAATTGAATTGAAATAATACAGTTGAAATGAAAAACACTTCATAATATTCAATCCCATTGTGTTTCTGGCTACTTTAATTGGTAGTGTTCTTTTTGGAATTCTAGAGAATTTCTAGTGACCTCTTTAAGAGATGATTGCTTGGTAAGTTCATTTTATTTAATTGGCTCAAGCACAGATTTCCTCTGTGTTTACTTGATCTTCACAATTACTTTTTCCCATTTTTATTTTCTTCAATATTATATCCTTTCCTTCACTCATTACAAAGAGAACTATCTTATTAGAGTTCAAGTGTGGGGACTCAGTACTCATGGACAGATTATTTCTTTTTTATTATAGCTTTTTATTTACAAAACATATGTATGGGAAATTTTTCAACATTGACCCTTGTAAAACCTTCTGTTCCAACTTTTCCCTTCCTTCCCTTAGGTGGTAGGTAGTCCCAATACATGTTAAATAAGTTAAAGTATATGCTAAATACAATATATGCATACATGTTTATATAGTTATCATGCAGCACAAGGAAAATCATATCTAGAAAGTAAGTTAAAAAATCTGAGAAGAAAAACAAAAATACAAGCAAACAATAACAGAAAGAGTGGAAATGTTATATTGTGGTCCACACTCATTTCCCATAGTTCTCTCTCTGGGTGTAGCTGATTCTCTTCATTATTGAACAATTGGAACTAGTTCGAATCATCTCATTGTTGAAAAGAGACATGTCTATCAGAAGTGATCATTATATAGTATAGTTGTTGAAGTGTATAATGATCTCCTGGTTCTGCTCATTTCACTTAACATCAGTTCATGTAAGTCTCTCCAGAACTCTCTGAAATCATCCTGTTGGTCATTTCTTATAGAACAGTAATATTCCATAACATTCATATACCACAATTTATTCAACCATTCTCAAATTGATGGACATTTATTCAATTTCTAGTTTCTAGCCACTACAAAAAGGGTTGCCACAGACATTTTTGCACATGTGGGTCCCTTTTCCTCTTTTAAGATCTCTTTGGCATATGACCCCAGTCACTGCTGAATCAAAGAGTATGCACAGTTTGATAACTTTTTGAGCATAGTTCCAAATTGCTCTCCAGAATGGCTGAATATATTCACAATTCCACCAACAATGTATCAGTGTCCCTGTTTTCCCACATCCCCTCCAACATTGCACATTATCTTTCCCTGTCATTCTACCAATCTGACAGGTGTGTAGTGGTATCTCAGAGTTATCTTAATTTGCATTTCTCTGATCAATAATGATTTGGACCACCTCTTCATATGACTAGAAATAGTTTCATTTTCTTCTGAAAATCTGTTCATATCCTTTGAGCATTTATCAATTGGAGAATGGTTTGATTTCTTATAAATTTCAGGCAATTCTCCATATATTTTGGAAATGAGGCCTTTATCAGAATGTTTAATTATAAAAAATGTTTTCCAGTTTATTGCTTCCCTTCTAATCTTGTCTGCATTAGTTTTATTTGTACAAAATTTTTTAACTTAATATAATCAAAATTTTCTATTTTGTGATCAATAATGACCTCTAGGTCTTTGGTCACAAATTCCTTCCTCCTCCACAAATCTCAGAGGTAAACTATTCTATGGTCTTCTAAATTATTTATAATCTCATTTTTTATGTCTAGATCAGGTGTCCTCAAACTATGGCCTGTGGGCTAGATGGCTAGATGCGGCCACTGAGGATGTTTATGTGGCCTGTCAGGTTATGGCACAATCAGACTGGAAGTGACATTCAACCTAAACTCGCATTAGCAATGCACACTTCTAACACTGGGCTAAGGCAGGGGAGACAGAGTGTGAGGCAATACCAAGGTGAGGTGAATTCCCAGGCCAGGATGTGTGGTGTGGGGAAGGGACAAAGATGCAGAAGATGGAGAACTGATGGCCCATGGCCTTGTACAGTAACAGCAGCCACCACAACAGACAGGCACAGGGGATGTACAGTGCATGCTGCACATGTCATGGCCGCTGCAGGGGGAATTCACTGCACCAGTGAAGGTCGGAAGCAGGAGCGTGAAGAGTGGGAGAGAGAGTGTGGGAAACGGAGGCAGCACAGCGCAGAGGCAAGTTGGAGGAAGCTAGCCATTGCAATCTATATGTCTCTGTGTGGGCAAAGTTATTGCTGGAATATTGTTTTTGTAGTGCTGTGTGTGTGTGTGTGTGTGTGTGTGTGTGTGTGTGTTTTATATATATATTTGGTATTTTACTAATAGCAATTTGGAATCCCTAGGAAATAATGATGTCAAGAAAAAGAAAAATTGACTCAGAGTGTAGGATATTCAAAGAACAGTGGACTTATAATTACTTTTTCATGCAGTACAAGGAAAGAGCTGTATGTCTGATATGCCAGAATATAGTGTCTGTGTTCAAAGAATATGTCGACACTATGAAACTCAACATAAAGATAAATATGATTATTTGATTGGAGAAGTGAGAAAAGATAAAATATTAAAACTGAAAAATACATTGACAACTCAGCAAAATACTTTTGTGAATCAGAAGAGCTAAATATTTCATCACTGTGAGCAAATTTTCCAGTTGCCAAGGTAATTAATAGCATGTACTGGCAGACTATTCGTGGAGGGAGAATTTGTTAAAGAAAGCTTTCTTTCTGTTGTCAAAAAGATGTGTCCAGAGAAGGCTGATTTATTTAGTACAGTGAATCTTTCAGGACCTACAATTACATGGAGGATTGAAGAAATGGGAGACAATCTGCATCAGCATTTGCAAAACTCCATAAAAAAAAATTCATATTTTTCCTTGGCACTCGACGAAAGCAATGATGTTCGTGATTCTGCACAATTTCTAATTTTTATTCGTGGGACAAATGATTATTTTGAAGTCATAGAAGAGCTTGCTGCACTGCAAAGCATCAAAGGAACAACTACAGGAGAGGATATCTATGAAAAGGTTTGCCAAACTATGAATGGTTTGGAGCTGGACTGGGATAAACTAGCCAGCCTGACAACTGATGGTGCTCCTAGCATTGTGGGGTCTAAGAAAGGAGTAATTGCTCACATTAACCATGAGATGGACAAACATAACCATTCTCATCCAATAGCCATACACTGTCTCATCCACCAACAAGCGCTGTGTAGTAAATCACTGAAATGGGACTCTGTTATGAAAATTGTGGTATCTTGTGTTAACTTCAATAGAGCTAATGCATTAATTCACAGACAATTTCAGGAATTTCTGTCTGAGCTAAATGTTGAGTATGAAGATGTTCTATATCACACAGAAGTCCACTGATGAGTCGAGGGAGAGTTTTGAAAAGGTTCTATGACCGATTTCCACAGATTACAACTTTTCTTCTTTCAAAAAACAAAGAAGTACCAGAGCTCAATGATGCGGAATGGCGATAGCATCTTGCCTTTCTGACAGATGTAACAGAGTTACTCAACAATTTTAATATGCAACTTCAAGGAAAGGGGAAGCTCATCTGTGATATGCAATCATATGTCAAAGCATTTGAAGTAAAATTAGGCTTTCTTATCAAACAAGTGAAGGAGGAAAACTGCCATCTCCTCACAACTTAAAATCTGTTAGTGGAAAAACCACTGATTGCATTCTCAAATAGAACATATGTGGTTTCATTGGAAAAATTGCAAAAGGTGTTCCAGTTTAGATTTAAAGAGCTTCATCTCCATGAACAGGACATACAGCTTTTCCATAACCCATTTTCTATTGACATTGAAAATATGGATACAATTTACCAAATGGAACTGGCTGAACTGCAGAATTGTGACTCTCTGAAAGACGCATTCAAGTCAAGCAGCCTTCATAATTTCTATGCATCTCTTCCCTCTGAGACATATCCTCATCTCAGGAACCATGCACTCAAAATGGCAACCATTTTTGGCAGCACTTATGTCTGTGAACAGACTTTTTCTAGAATGAAACATTTGAAATCTCCAACCAGATCAAGACAAATGGATGCACACATGCATCACTTGTTACAACTAGCAGTGACAAATATGGAACCAGACATTTGACCATCTCATTAGTCAAAAGCAGGCCCATAGTTCCCATTGAAATACTGGTAAGTTTGTTGATTTAACTTTACTTCATTTTAAATATTGTATTTGTTCCCATTTTGTTTCTTCACTTCAAAATAAGATATATGCAGTGTGCATAGGAATTTGTTCATAGTTTTTGTTTTTACTATAGTCTGGCCCTCCAACAGTCTGAGGGACAGTGAACTGGCCCCTATTTAAAAAGTTTGAGGACTCCTGCTCTAGAGGTATAAAATTTCCCCTTATTACTGCTTTGGCTGCATCTCACAAATTTTAGTTTGTTGCATTATTGTCATTCTCTTGGGTGAAATTTTTAATTGTGTCTATGATTTACTGTTTTATCCATTCATTCTTTAGGATGAGATTATTTATTTTCCAATTACTTTTTGATCTATTCTCCCCTGGATTTTTATTTATTGTAGTTTTTATTGAATCATGATCTGAAAAGGACACATTTACTATTTCTGTCTTTCTGAATTTGATTTTGAGGTCTTTATGTCCTAATATATGGTTAATTTTTGTATAGGTTCCATAAGTTGCTGAAAAGAAAATGTACTCCTTTCTGTCTCCATTCAGTTTTCTCCAAAGATCTATCATAACTAAGTTTTCTAAATTTAGAGGTAAATAGAATATACCTCTTTAACTTCTTTCTTATTTATTTGTGGTTTGGTTTATCTAGTTCTGAGTATCCAAGGTTGAGATCTCTCACTATTATAGTTTTGCTCTTTATTCCTTCTTTCAGCTCTCTTATCGTCTCCTTTAGGAATTTACCACTTGGTGCATATATGTTTAGTAATGATATTGCTTCATTATCTGTGCTATTCTTTAGCAAGTTATAGTGCCCTTTTTTATCACTTTTAATTAGATCAATGTTTGCTTTGGCTTGATATGAAATAAGGATGGTTACCCCTGCTTTTTTTACTTCTCCTGAAGCATAATAGATTCTGCTCCAACCTTTTACTTTTACTTTGTATGTATCATCTTGCTTTAAATGTGTTTCCTGTAAACAACATATTGTAAGATTCTGGCTTTTAATCCACTCTGCTATCCACCTTTGCTTTATGGGAGAGTTTACCCCAATCACATTCATCGTTAAAACTACTAATTCTGTATTTCCTGCCATCTTATCCCCAAATTATACCTTTCTTTTTCCTTTCCCTCTTATTCCCCCTCCTCAGTATTAAACTTATGGGCATCACTTGCCTCACACAGCCCTCCCTCTTTTGAATCCCTCCCTCTTCCTTAAAGTCCCTCCCCCTTTCTTGAACCTTTTCCAATACTATTTCTGTATTACCTTCTATTTAGACTACCCCTTCCCTTTATGCTTTTCCCCTCCCACTTATCAATGAGGTGGGAGAAGTTTCTCAATAAACCAAAGATGTCTAATATTTTCTCTTTGAGCAAAATCTATTGACAGTAAGATACACACAATGTTCATCTCCCTCCCTTCTTTCCCTCAGATATAATAGGTCTTCTTTGCCTCTTTGTGAGATGTAGTACCTCCACTTTTTCTTCTAGTACAATCTCCTTTATACCTCTAGTTCCTTTTTTATATTATAATAGTAAAATCAAATTATACATTTTGTATTTGTATTGAGAAATACAGTTCTCAAGAGTTATTTTTACCATTTTATTCTTCTCTTGAGTCCTATATTTGTAAGTCAAAATTTTTGTTATCTCTGGATTTTTCATCAGAAACAAGTGTAATTCACCTGTTTCATTCAATGTCCATCTTCTTCCCTGGAAGAAAATGCTTAGTTTAATTGGATTATTTATTCTTGGCTGCATTCCAAGTTCCTTTGCCTTTCAGAATATCAGATTCCAGGCTCTTCAGTCTTTTAATGTGAATGCTACTAGATCTTGAATAGTCCTTATTGCTCCTTGGTATTTGAATTGTTTTTTTCTGGATGCTTGTAATATTTTTTCTTTGGTCTGATATTCTGAAATTTAGCCCCAAATTCCTTGGAGTTTTAATTTTGAGGTTTCTTTCAGGATGTGTTTGATGAATTATTTCAATGTCAAATTTACCTTCTGATTCTATGACATCTGGGCAATTCTCTTTAACGATTTCCTGAAAAATAGTGTCTAGGCTCTTTTTTATCATGATTTTGAAAGAGTCCAATAATCCTTAGATTATCTCTCCTAGATCTATTTTCCAGGTCTGTTGTTTTCCCAAGTAGGTATTTAATATTTTTTTCTATGTTTTCTTTTCTTTCTTTCTTTCTTTCTTTTCTTTTCTTTTCTTTTTTTCTTTTCTTTTCTTTTCTTTTCTTTTCTTTTCTTTTTTTTTTTTTTTTTTTTTTGGTTTTATTTGATTGTTTCTTGATGTCTCCCCAAGTCATTCTGTTCCATTTATTCAGTTCTGATTTTTAATGAATTGTTTTCTTCATTTAGTTATTTTTTTTGTATTTGTCCAATTGAGTTTTTAAATGAGTTGTTCTATGGAATTTTTTTTCATTTCACCAATTTTTTTTTGTGGGGTTATTTTCTTTTTCCAATTCAGAAATTCTGTTTTCCTGGGAATTCTTTATCTGTTCCAATTCAGAAATTCTGTTTTACTGGGTGTTCTTTATCTTTTTCCATTTCAAATTTCAGGCAGTTGTTTTATTTTTCCACTTTAACAAATCTTTCCTTTAATGAGTTATATTCTTTTTCCAAAGCCTCTTGCAGAATTTTCCTTTCTTTTCCCCAGTTTTCTTCTAGCTCTCTTATAAGATCATTTTTAATTTCTTCTAGGAGACTTACATGGTGGGGAACAGGTTATTCCCCCTTTCGGGTTTCATCTAGAGAAAATCTGCTTTTAGTCTCATTAGGGTTTTAAAACAGCTCTCTTTCACCATAGAGGCTATCTATAGTTAGAGCCTGCTTTGCCTTTTTACTTATTTAAAAAAAAAAAAAAAGTTGGAGTCTGCTTTTGGGGGCAATGAGGGCTTTCCAGGCTTCCTTAATAGGGAATAGAAAGTGGCAGCAAAGCAGCAGCAGAACCTCAAAGGCTGTGCAGGGATCATGCTCAGTCATTCCCAGTGCTGGGTGGGTGTGGCCAGGTCCTGTGAGATTCCAGTACTTTGGGGTACAATCTTTACCTTTTGTGTTTATGTTGGAAGTTTTATAACTTCTCTGCTGATCTACTGGCTTTCAGCCAGGGCAGAGTAGCTGACACTGTGGAAGAGTCCTCCCCGCAGATTTTCTGCCCATGGAGACCACACTCTATCCTGGGGCCTGTTTAGTGTGTGCTGGCCTCTGTGCTCTGCCTGCCTGCTTGTCTGTGTCTGCACCCAGTCCAGCCTCCTCCTATGCCCATGTATGACCAAAACAGATGTTTTCTGGTGATCTTCAAGATTATCTCCTGTTGCTAATATATTACACTCCCATTATTCACGGGTTCTGACAGTAAAGCACTAATTCAGAGGCTGAATTTCATAAATAGTGTGAGAGAAGCAGGAAGGCTCACAAAGAAGTGTGTTTCCTCTCTGCTATCTTGGTCCCACCCTCTATTTTTCTTTAATATGCAAATCTTTACAGATCTTAAACTATCTTAAACTTTTCATACACACACACACACACACACACACACACATATATATATACATATATATAATATATATTCTCTCAAATAGACATCAAGGAAAAATTTAACATTCATTTTATAAGATTTTGAATTCTAAATATTTCTCCCTACTTCACCTCTTCCAAAAAGTGCTAATTTACTTGATATAGGTTATAAATATGCTGTCATGTAAAACATTTACATATTAGTCACAGTTGTGAAAATAAAAAACAATTCAATGGCAAAAAAAATCATGAAAAAGAATAAAGTAAGTGGAAAAAATGTGCTTCTATATGTATTCAGAGTCTATCAGTTCTTTATCTGGATGTGGTAAGTGCTGTTTTTTTTTTTTTAATTATTTTATGAGTCCTTAGTACTTGCCTTTGATCATTGTGTTGTTGAGAACTGTCATTCATAGTTGGTAATGTTCTTGGTTTGGTTTTCTGGAGGTCTTGGGAGCAGCCTTCATTTCAGTAGAGTAATCACCATGAGAGTAGCCAGAGGTTAAAGTCCAAATCCTTTATTATCTCTTTCAAAGTCTTGTCTTCTTTCCGGGGCCCCAGTTACTTTTCTTAAAGGCCTTCCAGAGTCTTGGTTTCAATGGAGAAAATGCTGGAGGACAGGCCTGCCACCACAGTGTGTGAGATGGAATGAATGAATCTCAATCCAAGGGCTGGTGCTTCAGCCTCCAGTCTGCTTGTCTTCCCTAGATCTAAATGAATCTGGCTGAGGCTTCCAACTTATATGTTCTACACTGAGTATAAACCAACCATTAAATCATTGGGAAACCAATATTTTTTTTTTGAGATTAAATCAATCATACTGAACTGAGAGAACTATTAATCACCATGCTAAACTAGATAACCATTGTATCATCAATTCCACTGATATAACATTTTGTAAGAATCCTTGTTTCAGACTTCTGGCCCATAACAATAGTTCATCATCTTACCAAGTTGCTGATACTCTATAGAAAATTTTCCTTGTTCTACTCATTTCACTTTTCATTAGATCATAAAGCATTTCCAGATTTGCTATTCATCATTCATCATTTCCTATTGTACAGAAAGTAATCCATTATATTTAAATACCATAGCTTGTTCAAGAACTACCCCTGTAATATTTTTTAAAATATAATGGTCTCTGGTAGCAGGTTTCTTGGGGGGCTTTTGGAGGCAGCCTTTGTTTCAGTTCAGAGTAATAATCACCTCAAATGCAGCCAGGGATTAAAGGTCCAAATCTTTTATTGTTTTTTCCAAAATGTTATCTCCTGCACTTGGGGCTTGGCTAGTTTTTTGGAGGCCTTCTGGATCTTGGTTTCAGTGTTCTCCACAGGACAGCCTGCCACCACTTCTCTGTCTTCCTTCGTTCCGCTGCCATCTTTGTCTTGTGAATCTCCTTGACTGAATTCTGCCTTGTGAATCTCCCATAGTGCATCCTGGTTGGGGTACCTAGCTTATATATACTTTCTTAAAGGTGTGAATCTTGTGAAATTGTAGTAAGTACTAAGTACATCTAGAGAACTGTTAAGTACCCTGATAAACAATCATTATCTCTATCAATTCCACTGACTTATCACCTTGTGAAAATTCTAACAACCCCAACTGACATTCCTTTGATTCCCAATCCTTTACTACAACAAAAAGCCTGCTATTGATATTTGTGCATATATATGTATTTTCCCTTTGTTTTAAATCATTTCTTTGGTATACAAATCTGGTAGTTTTAATATTGAATTAAAGGATATACACAATTTTTATACTCTTGGCCAGAGTTCCAAATCACTTTACAGAATTGTTAGATCAGTTTACAATTCCACTAATACTGTATTGTTTTCCAGTTTTCCCATATCCTCTCCAACATTTATCTTTTCTTCTTTTTTGTCATAGTAGCCAATCTGATAAGTATGAGGTGTTACTGCACAATTATTTAATTTTCATTTCTCTAATCAAAAGTGATTTTAGAACAAGTCTTATTATGTATATACATATACATATGTATATAAATATGTATTTATATATATATATATATATATGTGTATCTCTGTGTGTGTGTATGTAGAGACAGACTGACAGACAGACAAACAGAGGAAGTGACAGAGACAGAGTCAGAGACAAAGAATCTTGATTTCTTTATCTGAAAACTTCCTGTTTATATCATTTGACCATTTATCAATTGGACAATGAATGGCTTGTATTCTTACAAATTTGACTCAGTTTGGCAACACTACTTTTGGGAGCAAAAGTGGAAAATTAAGCAGTAAATTGCTTTCTTATCTTCACTTCTGTGCAAACATAAAATAGCACTGAACTCCCAATCATGGCATCTGACATGTGTTGAGTCTAGTGGAGATATTTTAATATTTCACTAGAGATACACGAAAACACATTTTAGTCTCATCATTGGAAGTTACCTGTTTACGTAGTGCTGTGCACCTAGTGGTTCTTAGAGCTGAAATTTACCTCTTTTTCCAGTATGTGGAGTCTCATGGAGGTGGGGATAGAGGGTAGTGGCATTGGCTTGCTGAACTCCACTGAAGCTTAATACCTACCTATGGTTTGCTGAGATGGAGCTTGTTGCTGGCTTACTGGGAGGCATCCTGTTCTTAACCTAGTTCCCCTTTTACCAATTAAAACAGAGCATTCTTATTATTGTTGTTCCACTCCATCTTTTTGCAGATTTTCCCATTCTAAGATTTGTTTCAGGGTTTCTATTTTGTTATTATTGGCAGTGAATATGGGAATTACAGAGATTTGTGACTATTTCTGCCATCTTGACTCCCAAAATCTTTGTTTGTTTGTTTGTTTGTTTTTTACACCTTTATCCTTATAGGCTTTCTAGATAATTACACTCTTATAATTAGATGAAAATGACTGTTCCAAAAGTCTTTACTTTGCCTCTTCAAAAAGCATTTGTGAGCCCTCTTTTTTTGTCAACAATTTAGTCTCTTGTCCTCATTTCATTTGCACTTTTACTTTCAAGATTAAATGGATTGGTTATTCCAGGACTATGTCTAGTCATAGTTGTTTGGACAATTTAAGACACTGAAAAATAAGTTAAAGTTTATAGAAGGCTGGTTAAAAAGTCAGTTTGTAAACATCAAGTTGCTATTACCTGCCAAAGTGTTGGAATACAAAACAAAAAATAAAAATAGTTGTTATCCTCAAAGTGCTTAAAATCCAGCAGGAAAAATATGCAAAAGGAAACAAAAATCAGAGAGAGAGGAGAAAGATAGGTTCATGGTTTAAGGTGATTTAAAAAAAAAAAGTTTAGAAGGTACAAGTGGTGGAAAAAAGAAGAAATTAGATGCTCTGGTTGCCCTACCTAAATGATGGTTTAGGGAGAAACTCTCTGCTCTCCTATGTTTTCAGAGGTATCCAAAGCAGAAGTTATTGATGAGGCATATGTGTGAGGACCAATATAATCTTTCATGAGGATGATGTACCTAGGGGGTATAATGAAAAAATAAAAACAAATGAATATAATGAAAAAATGAAAAATTTATAAAAGAAAATCTCTTCTTAGTATCCTCTACCTATCCCCTTTCTGCCATTATCTTTGTCATCCAAGGATCCTAAAGGCCTCACACAGGCTTAAGGGAGCATGATTATTATTAGTTATTATTAATTGATGGTGGCGATGGTGTTGTTATTGTTATTTTGTTTTCATTTTTCATCAACTGATGTGAGAAATAATTTTATTAACAAATATATTTTTCTTCTAGCAATGAACCATTCTGTGCAGAGAAAGTAGATAAGTAAGTCCTTAGTACAGAGAAAGTAGATAAATTAGAGAATCACACTAAAAGTCTTATTGGATAAAACTACATGGAATTTGTGATTGGCATAATCTTTAATAATCTAATTTGTTACCACACCCAGATGAGTTACCAGAATGGGTCTTTATGAATGTCTGAACATTATGCTTTAGTTATTGTAAACTAAAGTGATTTGGATAGCTTCAGATTTTATGTCATATCCATATTTGTCTTAAGACCTATTGAAACCACTTTATCTTAGTTATATATATGCTATTATTTAGCAATGTGTTTTCATCCTATATTGCAACTGATTTTTAAAATCAAATATTGATTTATCCCAAAACCATTACTTTAGCAAATACTTCTTATGTCTATTGTATAAAAGATATAATATTTGGACATGTTTAGAAGAGGTAGTTAGAAAGAATAAGTTTTGTGACTTATTTCATCTCAATTTCATCACTATTAAACACAATATTCTTCACACACTGTGCTAAGTGCTATTGATACAAATAGAAAGTCCGTTCATTCACTTAATTTAATAAAGACAACACACAAAAAGAAGCTGAAAAGATGATTCAAAGAAGATAACTGTTGCAGGGGAATAGTAAAGAGGTCAAAGAAAGAAGTCTCAAATTAGTTCAGTAAGATGGAAAAAAAAGAAGTTGAAAAAGCTGCACTGGATTGCCTATGGGGTTCCATCTACGGTTCAAAGATTCCAGTCTTCAGTCAAAATACCTTACAATCTATTAGGGCAGAAGGTGTATATCTAAGTCACAATTATACAAGTTATAATGTGATAAATTCTTAGTAGAGTGAAGAAAAATATAAGAAATTCTAAATTTTTATCAGCAAAGAGATTACATCAGCTTATATATTGAAGTTCCTTTGGTTAATAGAGTGATAAAGAATTGAAAAGGGGCTATTTTGATTAATCAAGGATGTTTGAAACAAACAAAAAAAAAACAAAGAAAATAATACAAGAGAGGAGAAAATATAAATAAAGAGAAGAAAGCAATAGTTTCAAATTTAACAGAGTTCCAATAGAACTCCATTAGAGGCTTTGGAGATATTTCATGATGCATCCGTTGGTAGAGTGGTAGGAGCAATAGCTAAATATCACAACTTCTCATGACTTTTGTTGGGAACACAAAGAATTATAATTTTAATTTCACTGGGAAAATTCAAGAAGCAGGAGTAGGGTAATAAATACATTGATCTATATAGTTCAAATTCATCCCTTTCTTGATCAAAAAAAAAAAAAAATCAACCAACTCCATCACTATCCTCCCTCCCCTGACTCCCAATTGGAAGAATAAACAAACTTTTGTAAAAGATATGCCTATGGTCAAAAAAATATGTCCACATTGGTCTTGTCTAAAAGTATTTGTCTCTTTCTGCACCTTGAGTTTATCATCTTTCATTCAAGAGATTAGTAGTCTAAGCCAGGATGGTGGAGAACAGATATGACTTTCTGTGACCTCTGATCTTTTCTCAAATCAATAGCAGATTAAGCCTCTAAAATGGTTTTGGAGTAAAATAACCCACAAATATTTGGAGTACAACACATTCCCAGAAGAAGATACATTGGAACAAAATCAGAAAAGGTCTGTTTCAAACAGACAGGGGGACAGTTTGCCAAGCCCAGACAGACACACAAGGAGACCAGGGCAAGAAGCTGGGGTGGGGACACAGGGCGTTGAAGTTTCCATGAAACTGGGAATCTTCTGTGAGCCTATTAGGCTACTCTGTCCTGCTTACAAGCAAATGGTTTGGCAGATTTGCTACAAAAGGCAAATTGTAAACCACTGAGCCCAGGAAGAACACTCAACCTAGTCACCATTACCCAGTTCTGGAAATCAATCAGCAGAATTAACCCAGAGTAAACCAAAGCAGCTGTCACTACTTGGCATTGAACAGACCTCAAGCCTTAAAAAATGCAAAAAAGAAAAAAAGAAAAAAAGAACTCTCACCATAAATAGCTTTTATTGAGAGATAAACGAATAGACATCAATCCTGAGGTTCTTAAAGACAAAGCAATTCTAGATGAAGCCCCAAAATGTGCCATTTCACAAGTCTTTCTTTGAAGACTGCATAAAAGAGCTTAAAAAAGGATTAAAAGAAAAATGGGGGAAGAAAATGAGATCACTGCGAGAAGGAATGAAAAAAAAGCATGTAATGTCCTACAAAATAGATATGAAAAAGATACCATTTCACTGATAAACAAAATTTGTGAAATGGAAAAAATGCAAAGAACAAAACAATTCAATTGGCCAAATACAAAAGGAGCTAAAAAGATAACTGAAGAAAATAATACACTGAACATTAGAATGGAACAAATGGAAGTGAATGACTCAATAAAACTTAAAGAATCAGTCAAACAAAGACAAAACAATGAAAAGAAAATAAAGGAAACTATGAAATATCTCCTAGGAAAAACAACTGATTTAGAAAATAGATCTAGGACAAACAATCTAAGGCTTATTGGACTTCCTGAAAGCCATGATGTAAAAAAAGAACCTAGACATCATCTTACAGGAAATCATATAGGAAAATTGCCCTGATACCTTAGATTCAGAAGGTATTTTTCAATGATGTGTAAAATGGATGAAATACCATTTGGCAAGGGGAATAAGTTTGCAAAGTTCAAATTATGTTAACAAATAAAGTGCATGTGTGCGAAGACCAAGTTAGCATCCTGGATGCCTTAGAATCAGCCAGAGTTAGGATAAGCAAAAGTCCTTGGTCTTTATTCTTGGTCTTTAGGTGTAGAAGTGAACAGAATGGATGCAGGATCTGCATGACCTTCCTTCTCTTTGTCTACCATCAAAGTGACTTTGGCTTGTCTTACTCCACCTCCTAATCCTTCCCACAATTCTCTGTATATGCCAAAAGATTGAATCAGCACAGAATAGTGGGAAGGGCAATTTTCCAAGCATGTGCTAATAGAGTATTGTCCAATTGGTAATTAGCCTTAAGTGCTCATTTGTCTGACCTCAGTGCATCAACTCAGAGTTTCAGACCTTTACATCTCCTGTTTTCTTTTGTTTTAGAACACAGGTGATCACACCCTCCCCAACTTCTCAGAAAGGGAGGTGAAAGCAATAAAAAGGAAATGATCATGCCCTCCCTGACATCTCAGAAAGGGAGATGAAAAGTACGAAGGGAAGTGGAGATTGCTAGCGGGTTTCTGGGCTGAAGGGTCTTATTAGAAACAGATATGCACAAACCCATCAGCATGGGAGGTATTAAGCATATAGCAATAACACACAGGCTATTAATGATTACTCTCCCCACAGCCAGTGCAGGCTCGATGTGGTGTAACAAACATGAATTGTACATGCAAGTAGTGATATAACAAATGATATAAATTAATATGGTGTTATAAAAGATTGCCAGAAATCATAGAAGGAGGGTATGTAAACAACAGTCATGCATACGCCTTCTTCAGCAGCCAAGAAATAGTCCAAAACCAATCTATTGTCCATTGCTTGATGTGTCAGGGAATCCAATGATCCCCTCAAGTTTTTGAAGTCCTGCAACAGAGCTACAGTCTGGCCTTGAGTATCTCAAGGACTCTCTTGCCTCTCTGGCTGAAGTAGTCTTGCAGAACAGAAGAGGCCTAGACCTATTATTTTTACAACAGGGAGGACTTTGTGCTGCCCTAAAAGAAGAATGCTGTTTTTATACTGATAATCTTGGCCTTGTAGAAAATAGTATACAAAAAATCAAAGAAAGCCTAGAAAAAAGAAAAAACAAGAGGGAACAACAAGAATCTTGGTATCAGAAGTGGTTTTCTACATCCCCCTGGCTTTCCACCCCCCTCCCTAGTCTTCTAGGACCCCTCGTAGGCATAGTGCTATTGCTTTCTTTTGGTCCATGGGCTTTTAACAAACTAACCAGCTTCGTTAAGTCACAGGTCTACTCAGCCCTGCGAAAACCTATTGCAGTTCATTACATCGACACTCGTGAGGGTCTCCCATCCCCCACTGTTGCCCCTGAGGGCCTCCAGTTTTCTACCTTGGCCATCGAAATTGAGTCTCTGTGGTATTTAAGGGTGTGGAGGCGCCTCCGGGAGACACAATCTCATCCATAATTTTCAGGCTATTGCTGTGGAAGAGCCAATGACGGGAATATTGTGGCCCCATGATCCAGGAACATCATACCTTATGGCTGCAGGGACACCCAATGACGGGATTATTGTGGGTCCATTCTCTAGATGCACACCCCGGCAGGTTTTTGCTGGGGTGCTGGGACGGATGCCGCCCACATAGCCTAAGACAGGGGCCCTGCCTTTTCCTGGCCCTGAGGGCCTGGTTATTTAGGTACTGGATATGGATACAGGCCACATAGCCTAAGACAGGCCTTCCACCAGCCCTTGACAAAAGTTTTTCTTCTCTTTCTTTCTTTTCTCCTTTTGCCTTTGAGAGAAAAAAGGGGGACATGTTGGAAGCCGAAGGCCCCCGCCCAGGTGCCTTTCTCATGGCCCTAGCCCAGGTGCCTTTTCCCCACCCCTTGCTGCAACAGAATCGAGCAGGTGGTCAAACAATCCTGAGAACTGCAACCGGGCAAAACGGTCTTGAGAATCAATCTTGAGTTGTCACCACACTATGTTCCTGCTCACTGGACCAGCTATAGCCCATGTTCCTTTCCCAGACCACCCTACTTCTCTCTCCCATGCTTTTTCCTATATAAGTTGTATCCTGAGAGCAATAAACTGAGACCTTGGCAACAATCAGCCTCGTCTCCCTCCTCTTTCTCACCCATTTCTCCTCAGGCTGGATCCCCCCTCGAAGCCCACACGAGTAACTAGGTCTCGCCGGTCGAGACAACCTGGAACTCCACTATGAGAGTGGACATGCAAGATAGAAATCTTACCTGGATGTTTTCTCACTTGCTCTTGAAGGTCTTTAAAGAGCTGATATATATATTAGAAGCTGCAAATTTTATTTGGGCTGTGGCAATTCTTTGTACCACACCTACTGAATAGGCCAAATCAGATATTATATTTATATCTCCTGGATAATAAGTAAGAGCTAGAATGATTGCATACAATTCATTCTGCTGAGTGGACTGAAAAGGACTTTTGACTACTCTCTTTATAGTTAAGTCACGAGAGTATACAGCATAAATATTGTATTTTGATGCATATGTAAAGATAGATGGTCCTTTAAGAGGAAATTTAGAAACTTTTTCTTTAAGAAGCCATTGCCAAATATATCATAGTTTGGTTATCTTTAATGGAGACCCGTGTGTAAAATTTGGAGCTGTGGCCAATAATATGTGCCACAGCATACATTAATTTGTGCATTAGTATAAAAGGTGTATATCTTGTCAGGTCTTATCTCAGATAATTGTACTGCTTGCTTAATGGCCTTTAATAAAATTCTAGCCACAAGCACTGGGTAAGGAGTAATTCTTTGTTCTGGTTCTGCTGTGAAGTTCACCCACTCTATCACACTGTCTCCTTGATGAAGGACTGCTGTGGGTGTGTCTTGTGTAGCAAAAGCTGATATTTCCAAGGGTTTTTGAGTAACTCTTTCAACCACATTGAATAAAGCCAGATCAACTTCTCTCAAAGCCTCTTGAGCTTCTTTTGTAATCTGGTGTGGTGAGTTTAAAGCACTGTCTCCCCTTAGAATGTCACATAATGGTTGCAATTGATAGGTAGTCAAGCCTAACACTGGATGCATCCATTGGATATCTCCTATCAATTTCTGAAAGTCATTTAAGGTGTTTAGCTTCTCTGTTCTTAAGGAAAGTTTTCGTACTATAAGTACCTTAGGGTATACTTCATATCCTAAATATTGAAAAAGAGCATGTCTTTGATTTTTTTTTTCTGGAGCTATGTGCAATTTGTAGTTCCTTAGTGTTTCTATGGTCTTTTGTAGACATGCTTTTAACATTTGTTCCTCAGGTGCACATCCCAATATATCATCCATGTAATGTAATAACATTACTTTTGGAAATGCTTTTCTTACTGGAATAAGAGCAGTAGCAACATACATTTGACACATAGTAGGGCTGTTTTTCATTCCCTGTGGCAAAACTGTACATTCATATCTTTTATAGGGCTCAGCTAAGTTAATGCTAGGTACTGAAAAAGCGAATCTTTTCATATCCTCCTTATCTAGAGAAATAGAATAAAAACAATCTTTAATGTCTATAACCCAAAGAGGCCATTCTCTAGGCAATTCAGTAGGAGATGGCAGTCCAGGCTGAAGAGTTCCCATAGTTTCCATCTATTCATTTACCTTTCTTAAATTAGTCAACATCCTCCATTTTCTAGATTTCTTTCTTACAACAAATACTGGGGAATTATAAGGACTTAGAGAAGGTTGTAAGTGTCCTTGGTCAAGTTGATCCTGTACTATATCTAATAAGGCCTGAATTTTATTGCTACCTAAGAGCCACTGTCCTATTCACACTGGTTTATCAGGTTTCCGTAGGATAGGAACAGGTGAAAGTGTTGGCAGGCCTTCAACAGCAGCCCTGTCTAAAAAACCGAAGTACTCATTTGTAATCCTAATTGTTGTAAAATGTCTCTTCCCCACAGATTGATGGGGATTTTTTTCAACTATAAAAGTAGTAAAAACTCCTGTTTCACTTTCAAAAGTCCATCTCAAAGGGGTAGCACTAATAACTTCAGCTGCTATTGATCCTCCTACGCCAGACATGTAGGTGTCTGCTTTAATCTTTGGCCAGCGACTGGGCCAGTTGGCACCTTTAATGACTGTATGATTTGCACCAGTGTCTACCAATCCTTCTAATAGTATGCCATTTCTATAGATAGTGAGCATAGGCTGGTCAGCTATCACAGCTGCTGTCTAGTATATTCCTGGATTTTGTTGCTTGGAGTCAGAATCTGGGCGACTATCACCAGATTGCTTATTAGGAGTCTGTATCAGTAATCCTGATGCTACTACTTCTCCTGGATGATAAGTCACACATTGTCTACCTGTATTAGTGACTGGGATATTATCTACACATTCCCCAGTTTCCCACATTAGTGTATGAATGGACACTGTTTTGTAAGTATTCTCAGGAGGTGAAATGGTCAAGTCTACTGTGACTGGAGGCAAGGGATCCATAGGCTGGAAAGGAACAGATTTCATCTCTCCAAGGGGCATTTCAGTTGGCTCAACTGCATACAACTCTATTCTCCCCAACTGTAATCCCTTTCTCCCATCAGGTTGCTTCCTGGCTGATTGATTGTGTAACCCCTTTCTCCCATCAGATTGCTTCCTGGCTGATTGGTCATGTCTGAGTGCTGAACTTCTAGGCATTCTCTGGCTGTAGCATCAGCTGCCATCACGCCCCAAGTATTTTTTGCCTTGAACTCTGGGGCTGGGCCCCTCATCCTGTTTCCCTGAATTAGTCTACATTCTGAGGCCCAATGGAAGCCTCTGTTGCATTTTGGACATGGGGTATTGGGTCTTGTTCTCTCACCCTGTTTTCTCACTCTGTCTCTATGCCAACATTGAGCTTTCAGATGCCCTACTTTACCACATTGAAAGCATTGATGAATCTCTCTGGAAGTCCCTTGCCAAAAGGGATCCTGTCTTCCCATGTTCAGATCTTGGGAAGTCTGCATCATAGCCTGGCTATAAAAGGTATTTGTGCGCACTGAGACACAGCATCTTATGATATCCTCTATGCATCTTTGTGTAGTCCCAGTATAATTCTTCTACAAACCTCATTAGCATTTTCTTAGCAAGTTGCCTTATCATAATTTCTGTTACTGCATTTTCACTATTAGTTCATATGACAGCTGCCTGCAGATGTCCCACAAAATCAGCAAAGGGTTCTTTTGGCCCTTGTGCAATTTTTGTGAAGGCTTCACCTTTGTCGTTTTAACTGGGGAGAAAAGCCCATTCTTTGATAGCAGCAGCAGCAATTTGCTCATATGCTGCTATAGGGTAATTCATGTGTACTGAAATGTCTGCATAAGAATCTCCACCTGTTAGTTGGTCATAAATGATTGGAGGATTAACTCCACTATGACTATTTTTGGGGGCTTGTATCCTACAGAGCTCACTATATTCAGAAAGCCACAACAAGTTTTGTCCAGGTTCTAAGCATGTCCTTGCTATACATTTCCAGTCCCTAAGGGTTAAGACTTCATAAGCCAAATTCTGTAATGACATTTTAACATAAGCTGATGTATCCCCATAAAGAGTGAAAGTTTTTTTCAGGCCTTTGAGGATTTTTAGATCAAAAGGAGTGTATCTTCTACTTTCTTGACCTGAAGAATTAAACTGTTGCATCACAGGATACATTTTTAATCTCAAATCAGCTATATCCTGCCCTTCTTTTGTGGCTTTAAGTAGTGCCTTGTGCATTCTAGTTATAGGAGGGGGTGATTGCTGGAGGGGAGGTGCTGGTGGTATCACTGCCCTCCCACTACTCCTCCTCCCTCCATCCCTGAAGGTGAAGGGGATGTGTCAAGAACCAGTTCCGGTTTAGGCGGGGTTGAAGCTACTTTGTGAGAGTGAGAATCACCTCTCTTCACCATACCCTTCAACTTCACTTAAATCCTCATGCCCTCTGGTCATATTGCCATTAATCTGTCCTTTGCCTTCCTCTTTTTCCTCACACTTCCTCATCTGGTTGTTCTTAAAACTTCTTTTTTATATAACTTGCAGGATTCTTTAAGGCCAATTGTATTTTATTGTATATATAGAATATTTCCTTGGAAATTGAATGAGGACCTTTATCATTGTATTATTCACATAGTTGCTCTCCTACCAGCTTCCAATTATCTAGCCCTCTCTCTTCTTCCTTTAAGAACCAAGGGGACATGTGTTCTAATATACCCAAGAGTCTAGTGATCTGCTCCCACGTTATAATTAAGCCTTGTTCTTTGATTAACTTAAGCATGCTTTCTATAGCACTGACTCGGGGAGGGAGTGAGGGTGGGAATGGGGATGGGGGAGAATCTTTTTTTAATATCTGCCCCATTTCAGCTATAAAAGGTAACAAGTTTAGCCCTTAACAAAGTAAGTTCCCTGTTTGTTTATTAAAATACTCACCCTATTTCCTAGTCACTGAGGACTTCTTGAGTGAAATTAGGGTCCTTGGTCCATACATTGGGCACCAAATGTGAAGACTGACTTAGCACCCTGGATGCCTTAGAATCAGCCAGAGTCAGGATAAGCAAAAGTCCTTGGTCTTTATTCTTGGTCTTTAGGGGTAGAAGTGAACAGGATGGATGCAGGATCTCCACGACCTTCCTTCTCTTCCTCTACCACCAAAGTGATTCTGGCTTGTCTTACTCCACCCCCATTCCTCCCCACAATTCTCTGTATACACCAAAAGATTGGACCAGCACAGAATAGTGGGAAGTACCATTTTTCAAGCATATGCTAATAGAGTATTGTCCAATTGGTAATTAGCTTTTAGTGCTTGGTTGTTCAACCTCAGTGCATCAACTCAAAGTTTTAGCCCTTTATACATGTGTTTCTATTGGGCTTATATCCCAAAGAGATCTTAAAGAAAGGAAAGGGACTCACATGTGCAAAAAATGTGGCAGCCCTTTTTGTAGTGGCAAGAAACTGGAAACTGAGTGGATGCCCATCAATTGAAGAATGGCTGAATAAATTGTGGTATATGAATGTTATGGAATATTAGTGTTTTAAAAAATGATCAGGAGGACGATTTTAGAGAGACCTAGAGAGACTTACATGGACTGCTGATAAATGAAATGAGCAGAACCACGAGATCATTGTACACAGTAATAATAAGATTATATGATGATCAATTCTGATGAAAGTGACTCCAACAATAAGATGATTGATATCTGTTCCATTGATCTTGTGATGAAGAGAGCCATCTACACTCAGAGAGAGGACTGTGAGAACTGGATGTGGATCACAATATAACATTCTCACTCTTTTTATTGTTGTTTGTTTGCATTTTGTTTTCTTGCACATTTACTTTCTTTTTTTAATCTAATTTTTCTTGTGCAGCAAGAGAAGTGAATAAATATGTTTATTCATATTGGATTTAACATATATTTTAACATGTTTAACATAAATTGAATTGCTTGACATCTAGAAGAGGAGTTGGGGAAGAGGGGAAAATCTGAAACACAAGCCTATACAAGGGTCAATGTTTTCAAAATATCTGGCCATATGTTTTGAAAATAAAAAAGATTTTTAAAATTAAAAAAGGAATATATTACAGGGAAGAAATAAAAGGCTAGGAATTTTAACTTGAACTCTTCCAACAGCTTTGCAAAGAAACTTTGAAAGAATAACTCAACCAGTTATGAAGCTGTTTCTTCATTTGAATAAAATAGAGACAGCAATTTTGACTAAGTCTTAAGGAACAATTAAAATGTGAAGCACTCTGATAATGAAATATACAAATATTGAAGAATATCATGGGAAGAATAGAGATTAGTATCCTGTTTTCTATAATTACAATTGGCTTTTACATTGATCAAATTCTCACTCTTTTCTCTTTCTTTACATTGCAATTATTTTGTCAGTAATTCTACTTCTGCTAGCTTTACTATGAAACAGTTCATAGAGTGAATAGGTTTCTTTTGTAGTAAAGCATTCTTTGATCTACTCTCCTAAAGCCAAGTTGGATAAATATGAGCAGAACCAGGAGATCATTGTACATGGCAATAACAAGATTATATGATGATCAATTCTGATGAAAGTGACTCCAACAGTGAGATGATTGATATCTGTTCCAGTGACCTTGTGATGAAGAGAGCCATCTACATTCAGAGAGAGGACTGTGGGAACTGATGTGAATCATAATATAACATTTTCACTCACACCTGAGTGTGTTAAAGTATCTTGATAGTTTGGGAAAATCAATTCTCCATTGCTATCATCCCAAAAAACTCTCTTAAAACAGTGTTCTATATATTAATTGACAGATAGTGAGGATAGGATTCCAGTTTTTAATAATCATTTGGCATTTGGTAGCCTTGATGAAAAGATATTAATTTAAGACATATATATGTACATATATAATTATATTAGGAACACATGAACAAATTTCCTTTAATGACTACTTTGAGGGTCAATTCTCTCCTGCGAAACCTCCATCTTCAAGAAAGTAGGCTTACAAATTAACTCATTGCATATATAGCATTATTGCAAACAAGTTCATGCCTAAACACAATATAACTATTAGGTAAGTCCTTATCTGAGCTTTGACTTGCCTAGGTCCAGAAGGTTACTCCTGAAATCCACTTCTTGGTCCTTGAATTATTGATGTTACATTGGCTAAGAATCTATACTTTTGAACACTTGGGTGCTAAGGCACACCATGGATCTTTCAAAACTCATTTCAAAAATCTTCTATCCTCTTCATCTAGGTTAGGAAAAAAAATGCAAACTTACAAAGGCAAAGACTCATTTCTAGGGGCTTCACAAGAGAAAAGGACTCTCACACTTGTTCTTGTAAAATGTTATCTCACCAGATACCATGCAACATCACCAAATGCTGTCAAGATATAGATGGTAGATGCTAGTAAAACTTTCTTGGTGGCTGCATAAACAAATACCTTCTCTAGTACATATTTAGTAAAAAAGAAACTGTTACAGAATATGTATATATTTTTCACAGTCTCTGCCCAAAACACTTTCTTTAGAAATTATCCAACAAGAAGCATATTCCTAGTACCTCTGTGTAATAAACTATAATCTGAAGCAATCTGGGCCTGATTCTAATCCCCATTATAGTCTAAAATAATTATTTTTATTATTCTTGCAACATGCTTATATTCTATTACATCTATGCATGATAATTTGTTAAATCATTCCTCAATTGATGGGTAGGTACCCCCTTAGATATAAAACAGATTTTTTTTTCATTTAATGTCATTTTCATCCAGAAAACCATGAGGGAGGAATTTCCTAACTGAGTCTACAAGATCATAAAGATGAAATGGCATGACTAGTATATTTTTAATACCTTAGAATAACTTTAGTCACATCCTTACTTTAAAAGTTGTATTCTTTCACTATAAACTTCTCATTTGTGATAATTTTCTCTCTTGGAGGAAAGTCCAAGGAAATTAAGTAAAAAAAGGGGGAGAGAAAGAAAAATTGATAGGTAGACCTTTTGTTTTGACTTGTTTCTCAAAGAGGACCATGATATCAGGGAGGTGATATCATGACTTGCTAGTCAATTGGATTTAATAGACGGAAGGGTGTGCAAACTCACTTGCCTTCCTTTACCTGTCAGAACCATCTGGGTCCAGTGGCTAGATAGATACATTGATACAAAGACAGACAGACAGACAGATAGGTAGGTAGGTAGATAGATAGATATCAAGATGACTGGAAATAGCCCTGGATGAAATGGAGACATTGGCCTTTGAAGAAAAAAGGTTTTTATTTTTATTCTGTGTTTTTATTATTTTTTTTTTAGTTTTTATTCTGTGTGTCTCTTCGTATGTATGTGTTTTTGCGCACAAAGTTAGATGCAGACTTTGACATCAAAAGGTCTTTTTTGCCACCTATTATATTGCAGTTGAATAAGACTTGAAATTAACTGATTAAAATATCACAATGCTGGAGATTGATTAATGAAAATTTAGACTCTGACTCTCCTGGGCAATTAGCACACAACTGAGAGCTCAATAATTTAGAAAATTAGATTAGATAATCTGCATATGTCCTAATGTATGAAGAGAAAACATATTGCCTTTTTCATAATGGAATAGTCACTGAAGAAGGTAAATTCAGTATTGTTGACCAAGTTATATTTCAGTGAAGGTTTCCACACTATTCTCTGCTATATAGCACAGGTCCTTAACTTTTTTTTTTAATTATTTACCTTCCTTCTCAAAATAATACTTTAGATATGTAAAGTAAAACACACAATTTTGCAAATCAAATTAATTACATTAAACTGTATTTTTTTAATTCACAAGTATAGATGTAAAAAAATACTACTCCAAAATATATCTAATTTCTAGTCATATCTTAAATGTTGTTTTATATTTTATTTGTTTTTCAATCTCATATTCTCTCCTTTCCATTTTCTTGGTATCTTGGTAGTTGACTAGATAGATCATTGAGAATGGAGTCAGGGAATAAATGAGTTAAAATCTAACTTCAAGTTGTATGATCCTGAGCAAGTAGCTCTAACTCTGTTCATAATTTCCTCAAATTCAAAATGGGGATAGAAATAGCCCCTGTATTATAAGCATGTTATACGCTTCAAATGAAGTAATTTTTTTTTTAAATCACTTAGCAGAGTGCCTGATTATGGGTAATTTGTAAATATTCATTCTATTTCCCTTTTTGTGGTGATCTTCTTCCCAAATGCAGCCAGGTGATAAAAGTTCAGATCTTTTATTATCTCCAATATAGCCCAGTTAGCTTAGAGGCCTATCTCTCTGCTTGGTTCCAAGAGCTCTTGCTGCTTTGTCCTTTGCTTCTGCCTCTGCTTTCTTCAGCCTCCAGAGCCAGCACCACTCTTCATGCCATTCTGGTGAAATCTCGACTTGTAGCTTCTTCACTCTGAAGAACTTCCTCGACTGGCCCATTGAAGCTCTATTTATGCTCAAGAGAGGGATTGTGGGTTTTCTCCCATAGTACTCTCTGGCCCAAAAAGCTTCAAGGGAGGTGTGAACTCATTGAACTCCAATGAGTAAAGGTGTGAACACAAGCCTTGTATTAATTAGTTCTACTTAGTACCTTGTTTCAGGTTCTGCCCAAAACATCTTCTTGTAAGATTAGATCAACTCTAATTAGTTAGCAGTTAGTAAGGATTCCAACACCTTTCCTTATTTATATTGGTTTGTTTTATATCCTCTCAGGTAGACAAAACTTGAGACAATTAAAAATCCTGCTTGTCCTCTTTTGGACAATGAAGCCTATCAATGTCCTTTTTTAAAATGTGAAACCAAAGAATGATTACAAGTTTATATATTGTGTGACTAGAAAAGTATAGGCAACCAGTGGGATATAATGTACAATGTGCTGGGTTTGGAGTAAAGAAATAGTGTCTGAGATAGGGGTTCAGCTACATTTTCCATTTTACAATTGAAGAAGCTGAGATAAAGAAAGATTTTGACTTTCTCAGAATCACATTATTAGTAAGTTACCTGAAGTTCTGATTTGAACTCTGGTTTTTCTGACTCCGAGCCATGTTGTATCCATCAAATAATCAATTGCTTCTAAATATGTATCAATGAAAGGAAGCAATAATTACCATATTCATTTAGGAAAATTAATTTGGAGCTGGAAAATACCCAGCAATCATCTATTTCAATCCCTTTTTTAACGAGTGAAACTGAATCCCAGAGAAGTTAATTAATATTATAGAGTCTAAGTAGTATAGCCAGTTGTGAACCAAAATATCCTGATTTTAAATCTCAAACTTTATCCAGTATAACATGAGGAAAATATAACAATTCTTAACATATTAGCTAGACATTTTACCCTTCACATTAAACTTATTTTTTCCAGAAAATACATGTATGAAAGAAAAAAAATGTTAGAAGAAGAATTTGATAGAGAGATAAGAATTGTGGAAAGAGATGAGGAAAATGCAATGAGTAGAAGAAGCAGCTAAGTAGCATTGAACTTTAGCGTGTCAGGGCTCAAGTGAGGAAGACGAGTTCAAATTCACTATTATTCTAGAAGTATCACTTTGTTTCAATTACTTTTTCTGTAAAACATTTTGTAAAAGTAACTAATTTTGTATCTATGTGGGGTATAGTAGGAGGGGCAGGTAGGTAATGTAGTCAGTAGAGCGCTGGATCTAGAGTCAGAAAGACATATTTCAAATTTGTTTAAATCTGTCCTCAGATACTTAGCAGCTATGTGATCCTGGGTAATACACCCTCATTTCCTAATCTGAAATATGAACTGGGAAGGAAATGACAAACTGTCCCAGAATATTTACCAAGAAAATCCCAAATGGAGTCTCAGAGAGTTAAATATGACTGAAAATGCAGAACAACAATGTTTTTAATTCTTATTGCTACTAGGATAAACCAATTGTTTTATTCAATCTATTGAACTATTTATTGGTAAGCTAGTGTGCGAATTTTCATTGGTAAGATGGTATAATTTCTAAAATGAAGACTAACTCATTTTTACTCTTACCTCTGCTTATGGGGATTTTTTTTTTCTTCTCATGATTTTATTAACATACAAAACAATATAAAATGTGGCTATAGATTAATCTGTTTTGAGATTTAAGCAAGTCACTGTTCTTGAAAGCGGTGACGAAAAGAAATTAAATAAGGAAAAGATGTCACATAATTTGTAATTTTCTGAGCAATAAAGTCATAAAATGCTAATATGGCTATGACATTCTTTTTCACAATCATTAAAAGACTTACTGTTTCATTCTCAAATATAATTGAACTGTTTTGTTGTGGGCTTTAGAAATACGACAATTGAAATGCATCAGTTATAAGAATTTTATTATATAATATTGAAAGTTTTGTAAAATTGACCAAGAAAAAGCTTTTTGATAATCATCATTTATTTAGTCTGCAAAAGTACAAACTCTGTGACTACCCACCTAAAGGGGGGGAATACACAATTGAACTGATTGCCTAGAAATTCAGACTTGAATATCACATATTTGGAGTTGTGGATAATTAACAAAAAATAAAAATCAATCTCTGGAGTTTTCTATTCAGCTCTTTTTCTCAACTCCACAGTTCTTAAAGTAAAATTATGACATATATGAAATTCTTCAGAACATTACTATAATTCTTGACATAGAAAATATTTCATCTCTGTGAGCAAGTGTCCATCTTTAAAGTCAACAGAGTTTAGAACATTGTAAAAATATTGGAACCATCAGAACTAAAATAAAGAACAATAATTACCCACCTCAAATGTACATATTTTTATAAACATTAACTGGGAAATTATGATTTTCATATTTTGTATTTATTCTTTACAAATTACATATTAATTCAAATCAAAAGTCATTGCTATGCAATATAAAGTGCATTGGTTCTGACGTCAGAGGCCCTGGACACTATGAGATCTTGGAAAATTTACTTAGCTTCATCTCTAAAATGAAGGAGTTTTATTAAATGGCTTCTAAGTTCCCATTTACTTGTAGTGTTAAAGGTAAACTGGGAGGAGCAGCTAGCTGGTTCAGTAGATAGAGCACCAGCCCTGAAGTCTGTAGGACCTGAGTTTAATGGCCTCAGACACTTAACACTTCTTAGCTGTGTGACCCTGAGCAAGTTACTTAACTCTAATGGCGAGAGAGAGAAAGAGAGAGAGAGAGAGAGAGAGAGAGAGAGAGAGAGAGAGAGAGAGAGAAAGAGAGAGAGAGAGAGAGAGAGAGAGAGAGAGAGAGGGGGGGGGGGAGGCAATAGTTTCAATTGTTCTGGGGGGAAAAAATCCAGAATGATCAAAATCTCTACATTACTTGGATGACATCATAAAGATAAAACCTGGTGTCCTCTAAAAATTTTTACCATTACACCTATCTTTCAGATTCTGATTTGACTCCACCACTACAGTGTATTACAGTAGCAAATCATATTTATTAACTATATCTTTTGCTGCCTTCATAAATTTCCCGTAGAAATCAGTACAATGGTATCTATGTTGGGAAAACTGTAATACTATTATTATATTATTGAATGATGAACTGTTTAGTGGCTTTTATTTTTGTGGAATAATGGCTTCAATAATGGCTTGTTCACCAAGTTATTACATGGAGATATTGTCAATAATTGACAACTTGTCTACACCATTAATCTACCAAATCACCTGCATTAAAATATATTTTAATATTGTATGATTAACTTGTATTTTGAAATAAACAATGTACAACTAGATCCACCCAGAAAATATATGTGTGTATGTATATATGCATGTATATATACACAGAATGACTCTAGAAAAATGGACAAATTTATTTCAAATTTTTGAAAAACTTGATACATATGATTATTCAGTGAACTATAGCATTTTTCCTCATTCTTCAGGGCAGTAATGTACCTGAAGAACCATACATAATAAGAGATGTCTTAACTTGCTCTTGAAAATTACCAGTGGTGGACTTCCGGCCAAGATGGCGGAGAGGAAATACACTTCTGTGTAACCTCCGTGTTTTTCTCTCACTATTCATTTCATTTCATGCCTCTGAATTAATGCTCGACTGAAAAAAAACTATACAATTACTTACCAAGAGAAACCATCCTTGAGACTCGTCAAGAAAGGTCTGTTTTTGCGCGAGGGTGGGGACGGTATTTGGAAGCAGTCTGCGGGCAGCAGCAGCTTCAGCGAGAGCACAGATAGCAGCTCAGAACCGGGTAGAGCGGAGAGGGGGTGGGGCGCGACCGCAGCCGTCTCTGCGGGGAGAGCTTTGCTACAGGAGCAAGTCAGCAGCCCAGCAGAGAAGCTAAAAACACCGGGGGTGAAGAATACAACCCCAAACAGCTGGAGTCTCTCGGGACCTGGCCACCCCTCCCCCACAGTGTCTCAGCCCGCTCGGATCTCAGAGCGCTCGGATCTCAGCGCGCAGGCGCCATAGCACAGTAGGACCCGTGCCTCACGAATACCCTGCCCCTCCCCCAAAGAAAGCAGCCTCCATTCAAGGGGTTTTTTTCCTTCTGTTTCTTTGATAGTTTGTCTTTGATAAATAGACAGAATGAGCAAGAAACTGAAAAAGAATTTAACCCTGGACAGCTTTTATACAGATAAAGAGCAGACTCCAAACCCTGAGGAGACTAAAAACAAACAGTCCCCAGGTGAATCCCCGAAGGAGGAGATCATATGTTCCTCAGCACAGATGAATCTCATGGAGGAAATTAAAAAGGCTCTCACAAGGGAGCTAGAAGAAAAATGGGAAAAGGAGAGGGAGGCTCTGCAAAAGGAGAGGGAGGCTCTGCAAAAGGAGAGGGAGGCTTGGCAAAAGAGCCTGGAGAAGTCAGTTAAAGAGAGAGTGGATAAAGAAACCAAATCCTTGAAAAATAGGATTGGTGAACTGGAAAACAAAATTGGCGAAATGGAAAAAAATTCCACAGAACAAAAGAACTCAATTGGACAATTAGAAAAAGATCTTAAAAAAGTGAGTGAAGAAAATACCTCACTGAAAATCAGGGTCGAACAATTGGAATTGAATGACTCGAGGAGACAAGAAGAATCAGTCAAGCAAATCCAAAAAAATCAAACAATGGAAAAGGATGTGAAATACCTTCTGGGGAAGACAACAGACCTGGAAAACAGATCCAGGAGAGACAACCTGAGAATCATCGGACTTCCAGAAAAGTATGATGAAAAAAAGAGCCTGGACACTATTTTCCAGGAAATTATCAAAGAGAACTGCCCAGAAGTCATAGAAACAGAAGGTAAAATAGACATTGAAAGAATTCATCGATCCCCTACTGAAAGGGATCCTAAAATCAAAACACCAAGGAATATAGTGGCCAAATGCCAGAACCCTCAGGCAAAGGAAAAAATACTGCAAGCGGCTAGAAAAACCCAATTCAAGTATCAAGGAGCCACAATAAGGATCACCCAGGATCTGGCAGCATCCACATTAAAGGATCGAAGGGCCTGGAATATGATATTCCGAAAGGCTAAGGAACTTGGTATGCAACCAAAAATAACTTACCCAGCGAGATTGAGCATCTTTTTCCAGGGAAGAAGATGGACATTCAACGAAATAAGCGAATTTCATCTATTTCTGATGAAAAAGCCAGAACTTAACAAAAAATTTGATCTACAAGCACAGAACTCAAGAGAAATCTAAAAAGGTAAAGATTAATCTTGGGAACTATATTTCGGCTGTAAAGATGTATAAAGAATACATGTATACCTTGTTCTAGAAACTAGATGTGGAAAGGACATTGTACTAGAAAAAAGGGAAAGTGGGGGTACTACATTTCATGAAGAGGCAAAGAAAACCTAGTATATCTGAGAGAAAGAATGGAGAGGGATGAAAATAGTGAGTATTTTACTGCTTTCAGAATTGGCATTAAGAGAAGAATTTTAGACTTATTCAATCTATGGTGAAACTTCTCCCTCCTCATTGAAAAGTGAGAAGGGAAAAGTGAAAAAGGAAGGAATAAGCTAAGTGGAAGGGAATACGGTAACTGGGAGGGAAAGGGGCAAGTTGGGGGGGGAACTCTAAGGGGGGGAGGGATACTGAAAAAGGGAGGGCTGTGAGAAGCAAGGGGAGCTCACAAGCTTAATACTGGGAAGGGGGGTAAGGGAGTAAGAAGGGAGAAAAGCATAAACCGGGGTTAACAAGATGGCAAGTAATACAGAATTGGTCATTTTAACCATAAATGTGAACGGGGTAAACTCCTCTATAAAGAGGAAGCGGTTAGCAGAATGGATTAAAAGCCAGAATCCTACAATATGTTGTTTACAGGAAACACACCTGAAACGGGGTGATACATGCAGGTTAAAGGTAAAAGGTTGGAGCAAAATCTACTATGCTTCAGGTGAAGCCAAAAAAGCAGGGGTAGCCATCCTGATCTCAGATCAAGCTAAAGCAAAAATTGATCTAATCAAAAGAGATAAGGAAGGGCACTATATCTTGCTAAAGGGTAGAATGAATAATGAAGAAGTATCTATATTAAATATATATGCACCAAGTAGTGTAGCATCTAAATTCTTAAAAGAGAAATTAAGAGAGCTGCAAGAAGAAATAGACAGTAAAACTATAATAGTGGGAGATCTCAACCTTGCACTCTCAGAATTAGATAAATCAAACCACAAAATAAATAAGAAAGAAGTCAAAGAGATAAATAGAATACTAGAAAAATTAGATATGATAGATCTCTGGAGAAAATGTAATGGGGACAGAAAGGAGTACACCTTCTTTTCAGCAGTTCATGGAACTTATACAAAAATTGATCATATATTAGGACATAAAAACCTCAAACTCAAATGCAGTAAGGCAGAAATAGTGAATGCATCCTTTTCAGACCATGATGCATTGAAAATTACATTCAATAAAAAGCCAGGGGAAAGTAGACCAAAAATAATTGGAAACTAAATAATCTCATACTAAAGAATGATTGGGTGAAACAGCAAATTATAGACATAATTAATAACTTCATCCAAGAAAACGATAATAATGAGACATCATACCAAAATGTATGGGATGCAGCCAAAGCGGTAATAAGGGGAAATTTCATATCTCTAGAGGCCTATTTGTATAAAATAGAGAAAGAGAAGGTCAATGAATTGGGTTTGCAATTAAAAATGCTAGAAAAGGAACAAATTAAAAACCCCCAGTCAAACACTAAACTTGAAATTCTAAAAATAAAAGGTGAGATCAATAAAATTGAAAGTAAAAAAACTATTGAATTGATTAATAAAACTAAGAGTTGGTTCTATGAAAAAACCAACAAAATAGACAAACCCTTAGTAAATCTGATTAAAAAAGGAAAGAGGAAAATCAAATTGTTAGTCTTAAAAATGAAAAGGGAGAACTCACCACTAACGAAGAGGAAATTAGAGCAATAATTAGGAGTTACTTTGCCCAACTTTACGCCAATAAATTCGACAACTTAAATGAAATAGAAGAATACCTCCAAAAATATAGCTTACCTAAACTAACAGAGGAAGAAGTAAATATCCTAAACACTCCTATCTCAGAAAAAGAAATAGAACAAACTATCAATCAACTCCCTAAGAAAAAAACCCCAGGACCAGATGGATTTACATCTGAATTCTATCAAACATTTAAAGATCAATTAACTCCAATGCTAAATAAACTATTTGAAGAAGTAGGGATTGAAGGAGTCCTACCAAACTCCTTTTATGACACAGATATGGTACTGATACCTAAACCAGGTAGGCTGAAAACAGAGAAAGAAAATTATAGACCAATCTCCCTAATGAATATTGATGCTAAAATCTTAAATAAAATATTAGCAAAAAGATTACAGAAAATCATCCCCAGGATAATACACTATGACCAAGTAGGATTTATACCAGGAATGCAGGGCTGGTTCAATATTAGGAAAACTATTAACATAATTGACTATATCAACAACCAACCAAACAAAAACCATATGATCATCTCAATAGATGCAGAAAAAGCATTTGATAAAATCCAACATCCATTCCTAATAAAAACACTTGAGAGCATAGGAATAAAAGGACTTTTCCTTAAAATAGTCAGGAGCATATATTTTAAACCTTCAGTAAGCATCATATGCAATGGGGAAAAACTGGAACCTTTCCCGGTAAGATCTGGAGTGAAGCAAGGTTGCCCACTATCACCATTATTATTCAATATTGTATTAGAAACACTGGCCTCTGCAATAAGAGTCGAGAAAGAGATTAAAGGAATTAGAGTAGGCAATGAGGAAACCAAACTATCACTCTTTGCAGATGATATGATGGTATACCTAGAAAACCCCAGAGATTCTACTAAAAAGCTATTAGAAATAATTCATAATTTTAGCAAAGTAGCAGGATACAAAATAAATCCCCATAAATCCTCAGCATTCTTATACACCACCAACAAAATCCAAGAGCAAGAGATACAAAGAGAAATTCCATTCAAAATAACTGTTGATAGCATAAAATATTTGGGAATCTACCTACCAAAGGAAAGTCAGGAATTATATGAGCAAAATTACAAAAAAGTTTTCACACAAATAAAGTCAGACTTAAATAATTGGAAAATTATTAAGTGCTCTTGGATAGGCCGAGCAAATATAATAAAGATGACAATACTCCCTAAACTAATCTATCTATTTAGTGCTATACCAATCAGACTTCCAAGAAAATATTTTAATGATTTAGAAAAAATAACAACAAAATTCATATGGAACAATAAAAAGTCGAGAATCTCAAGGGAATTAATGAAAAAAAAAATCAAATGAAGGTGGTCTAGCTGTACCTGATCTAAAATTATATTATAAAGCAGCAGTCACCAAAACCATCTGGTATTGGCTTAGAAATAGATTAGTTGATCAGTGGAAAAGGTTAGGTTCACAAGACAGAATAGTCAACTATAGCAATCTAGTGTTTGACAAACCCAAAGATTCTAAATTTTGGGATAAGATTTCATTATTTGATAAAAACTGCTGGGATAACTGGAAATTAGTATGGCAGAAATTAGGCAAGGACCCACACTTAACACCACATACCAAGATAAGATCAAAATGGGTCCATGACCTAGGCATAAAGAACGAGATTATAAATAAATTAGAGGAACATAGGATAGTTTATCTCTCAGACTTGTGGAGGAGAAAGAAATTTGTGACCAAAGATGAACTAGAGACCATTACCAATCACAAAATAGAAAATTTTGATTATATCAAATTAAAAAGCCTTTGTACAAACAGAACGAATGCAAACAAGATTAGTAGGGAAGTAACAAACTGGGAAAACATCTTTACAATTAAAGGTTCTGATAAAGGCCTCATTTCCAAAATATATAGAGAACTGACTCAAATTTATAAAAAATCAAGCCATTCTCCAATTGATAAATGGTCAAAGGATATGAACAGACAATTTTCAGATGAAGAAATTGAAACTATTACCACTCACATGAAAGAGTGTTCCAAATCACTATTGATCAGAGAAATGCAAATTAAGACAACTCTGAGATATCACTACACACCTGTCAGATTGGCTAAGATGACAGGAAAAAATAATGATGAATGTTGGAGGGGATGCGGGAAAACGGGGACACTGATGCATTGTTGGTGGAGTTGTGAACGAATCCAGCCATTCTGGAGAGCGATCTGGAATTATGCCCAAAAAATTATCAAACTGTGCATACCCTTTGATCCAGCAGTGTTTCTATTGGGCTTATACCCCAAAGAGATACTAAAAAAGGGAAGGGGACCTGTATGTGCCAAAATGTTTGTAGCAGCCCTGTTTGTAGTGGCTAGAAACTGGAAAATGAATGGATGCCCATCAATTGGAGAATGGCTGGGTAAATTGTGGTATATGAATGTTATGGAATATTATTGCTCTGTAAGGAATGACCAGCAGGATGAATACAGAGAGGCTTGGAGAGACCTACATGGACTGATGCTAAGTGAGATGAGCAGAACCAGGAGATCATTATACACTTTGACAACGATATTGTATGAGGATGTATTCTGATGGAAGTGGATTTCTCTGACAAAGAGACTTAACTGAGTTTCATTGGAGAAATGATGGACAGAAACAGCTACACCCAAAGAAGGAATACTGGGAAATGAATGTGAACTATTTGCATTTTTGATTTTCTTCCCGAGTTATTTTTACCTTCTGAATCCAATTCTCCCTGTGCAACAAGAGAACTGTTCGGTTCTGCAAATATGTATTGTATCTAGGATATACTGCAACATGTTTAGCATATATAGGACTGCTTGCCATCCTGGGGGGGGGGGGGAGGGAGGGAGGGGAAAAAACGAAACATAAGTGATTGCAAGGGATAATGTCGTGTAGAAATTATCCTGGCATGGATTCTGTCAATGCGAAGTTATTATTAAATAAAATAAAATTTATATATTAAAAAAAAAAAAAAAGAAAATTACCAGTGGTTAAATAAATATTTTTATGAATTTTTCTGTCATCTTATCTTTATCATGGCATGTCAGAGATGAGCATTTAGATATGAATTAGGTTGGATTGAATTCATTAAAGGAATTAGGGATGTTTCTTTACCTGTAGAAAACTTTTGGGGGGCAACTAGGTGGCTCAGTGGTTAGAGCACCAGCCTTGAAGTCAGGAGGACTTGAGTTCAAATCTAGTCTCAGACACTTAACACTTTCTAGCTGTGTGATTCTAGGCAAGTCATTTAACTCCATTTGCCTAAGCAAAAAAAAAGAAAGAAAGAAAGAAAGAAAGAAAGAAAGAAAGAAAGAAAGAAAGAAAGAAAGAAAGAAAGAAGAAAGAAAGAAAGAAAGAAAGAAAGAAAGAAAGAAAGAAAGAAAAAAATAAAAATAAAAATAAAAGTTTTGGGATGGGAGGAGAATAGGAGAGCTATCTTCAAGTATTTGAGAGCTTGCCATATAGAAGGCATTTGATTTGGTCTACTTGGTTTCCAAGGGCAGAAGGAAAGGCAAGGAAGGAGTTGTATAATTAGCTAGTGAATCTACACAAGAAAATGCAGTGAGAACTAGCAAATGTTACCTTGTTATTGCATTCCTAAATTCTCTTCATAATTATTCAATGCCTCTACCTCACTTTTGGCAGAAGAAGCTGTCAAAATCCATGGAATATATTATTTTATGTATTGAAAGTAATGATTAACTTATCAAACTTATCGACTGCTTATTAAAGAAATCAGAGTAAAGTTCTGAGTTATAGTCTTAGTTCCAATGCTAACTAGTTATATAGCAGTTCATATTTTACCTAGCCCCTATAAGTCTTAGAGTTTTCATCTGTAAAATGAAAGATGTGGAACAGAATGGATTATCTAAAATTTATCTTTCCACAATAATTATCTATGATAATATGTGTAACCTATAGCAAGGAATCAATATTTTTGCATCATGCAACTTTGAAAATATGGTAAAGATTATAGAATACTTCTAAGAATATTTATCTTAATAAAAGGAATGCAAATTTCTAGAAGAGATTAGTGAAAATCAAGATGTAACTTTTCCACATTAAAGTTAACAGGTCCTGCATACACTTTAGATTGAGAACTCCTTCTCTAAAGGCAATGAATAGGAGCAAGTAGATGAATCAGCTCCAAAAGATTTATTTCATTTATAAACTCAAATGTCACCTAGATTAGGCTATACTTTCCTTATAATGATTCATGTAATGATTTGATATTAACCTATACATTAAACTGGTAATTACCATTAACATAATTATATGTAAAAGGATGCAATTTCAATGGAAATATGTGGCCTTCTGCTTAGCTTCTGAGAAAGTCAACCATTATTGCCACAATCAGGAGGACTAATGGATTATTGGGTAAAGTTTTTAAATATTAAAAAAAATATGAGTGGGCTTTTCTCAGCAGGGAACACCGAGAACATTGAAAAGGATTAAAAACAACTTTCCCATAGGTTTCAATAAATTTAATGACATGGAAGGAAATACCTATATCAATTTGGTTGTCTTGTGCTAGCTAATTTACACAAATGAAGATGGTACCGAATCAAGGAAGCAAGATTATTTTAAAATAAACTTTACCAAGATTTGTTTAGATATTTTAGGAATTAAAAAGGCCAGAAATTAGCAATAAAACTAACATTAAACATTTATGTAATACTTCAAATTTTGTTTTCATTGTCTCATTTAAACTGCACATGAGATAAGTGCTAAGGATAATATCATCATCTTGCAAATGAGGAAACTGAGGATAAGTTAAGGGACTTTCCCATGATCTCAGTCATTATATATATCAGATCAAATTCAAATCTAAATCTTTCTGATTCAAGGAGCTTACTTTTGCTTGTTATTGTTTTCACTCTGAAAATTAAAAAAAAAAATGACAAGGCTACCATTTATCACACCACCATTCCTAAAATATATTTTATTCAGTACATCATAGAGAAATGTTTAATATCTGAAGATTAAGGATAGGGAAATTAATTACAATTAGCTTTTTAAAATAATAATAGCTTTTTCATTTTTTAAAATACATGTCAAGAAATACAAACAACATTCACCCTTGAAAAACCTTGTTTTCCAAATTTTTCTTCCTTCCTCCCACTTTCCCTTTCCCTGGACAGCAAATAATCTAATATAGGTTAAAATATGTGCAATTCTTCTAAACATATTTCCACATTTATTATATTGCTGAAGAAAAATCAGATCAAAAAGGGAAAATGAAAACGAAAGAAAAAAACAAGCAAATTTACAAAAAATAAAAAAGGAAAATACTATTGTATGATCCACATTAAGTTCTCTCTCTAGATGCAGATGGCTCTTTACATCCTAAGTGTATTGAAATTGCCTTGAATCAAGTTGTTTTTTTTTTCCTTAGAAGAAACTCTGTCATATTTATATCACATCACTCCATTAAAAGTAGAAATATACCATCACATGAAATTTTGCTACTTTTAGATGGCATGCCATTCATAGTATAAAATCGTATATGTTTTTATTATAGAATGTAGCATATTTTAAATAAAACTAGCTAAACACTATAGCTAAACAAGGTGAAAATACTATGCTGTGATCCACATTCAGTCTCCAACAGTTATTAGTGGGTAAATCATTTAATTCCTGCGACCTTGTTTCCCCACCAGTAAAATGGATATAATATTGATAACAATCTCATAAAGAAGTAATAAATAACCTATAGGATAATGTTTGTAAAGTATTTTGCACATCTTAATGTTCTAAGTAATAGAGGATGGATTTATTATTTCATCAACATAAGAAAAATTCAGATGAGAAAAGTTTCCCTACCATTATAGGTTAGTACCTTCTCTGCAATCTATAGCCTTAAAGAGTTGCCAAGAAGTTTGAGTATTAGTTATTTGCCAAGAGTCACACAGGCATTATAAGGCAGAGGCAGGACTTGAATTACTGTTTAGCACTTAAAAGCGTATTGCCTTGATTTAATCCCATCATTTTCTCTCTCTGTGGCCAGATCTCTATCTACTTTGAACAAACACAAAATGTTGTTATGTCACTCCTAGGTCTTCAGTTTATTGAGGTCCAAGAAAATTAGTGGTTTATCTATGGTAACATGCCTAGTTAGCATAAACATGATTGAAATATCTGACCCCTGGATATAAATGAGGGGAGTATGTAATATTTTACCTGTCAAATATATTGCTAAGGGAAGAATTTATGACAAAATAAGGGAGAGAATTAAAGGATGTGAAATAGACAATTTAACTCATATTAAGTTTAAAATTTTTTATATAGATATAACCAAAGCCACCAAAATTAAAAGGAAAATAAAAATTTTTGGGAAAATTATAGCAACTGCTGTTAAAAGCCTCATTTCCCAAATATATAGAGAACTGAGTGAAATTTATGAGAATACAGGTCATTTCCCAAATGATAAATTGCCAAAGGACACGAACAGAAAGTGTTCAGATGAAGAAATCAAAGTTACCTACAGTCATATGAAAAAAAAATGTTTTAAATCTTTATTGATTAGATAAATTTAAATTAAAACAACTTTGAGTCATCCATCAGCTTGGTTCACATGATAGAAAAGGAAAATAATCAATGTAGAAGGTGATTCAGGATAATTGAGCCACTAATATACTATTGGAGGAGTTATGAACTATTGTAACCATTTTGGAGAGCAATTTGAAACTATGCCCAAAGGACTATAAAAGTGTGCATACTCAACACAACAATAGGGCTACCAGGTCTTTATCTCAAAGAGATTAAAAAAGATGTGAGTGAATATGTGGGGATCTATTTGTACAAAAAATTTATAGACGCTTTTTTTGTGGTGGAACAAAATCAAAATTGAACAAATATCCATATATTGGGGAATAGCTGGGTAAGCTGTGGTATATGAATGTTATAGAATACTATTCTGCTATAAGAAATGATTACCCTGTAGATTTCAAAAAATCCTGGAAAGACTTATATGAACAAATGCCAATCAAAGTGAGCAGAATAAGAATTATGTAAAAGCAGTATTGTGTGAATGATTTATCTATCTAATGATTTATCTAAGACAATTACAAAGGATTCATGATGAAAAATGCTATTTATTTCCATAGAAATGATTGATGGAGTGGAGTCTGGATGCAGATCAAAGCATAGCATTTTTCACTTTTTAAATCTCTTTCATATTTGGGGGGGGATCTGTGTCTTCTTTCCAACATCACCAATATGGAAATATGTTTTGCATGGTTGTGCATTTATCATCTACATCAGATTGCTTACCATCTCAGAGAAAGGAAAGGGGAGGGGGAAGAGAAATTGAACTTCAAAATAAAAAAAAATATTAGGAATTATTTTTACATTTAATTGAAAAAAATATAAAATGGTATTTATAAAGAAAAGGAAGAAAAGAATCCTGCTAGACTCAGCTTGATTTTTTTTTCCTGCCCGTTATGTATACAATTATATTGAGTCCTTGATCATTTTGGAAAGCAAATAATTTTTACAGAAAGTAGTTCATTTTCCCCCTTTTTTTCTACTTCTCTTAAAGAACTTAAACCTTCAAAACTTAAACAATTTCATTGTTTTGTTGACTAGTAAGTAATTTTATAAAATAGAAAGTCAAAATCCTTAAATTCTAGATGTTCTGAAAAAAGCTCTTTCCCATTTTTCTTTGAATGTTATATCAACATCATTGTTCTGCCTTCTATAGATCCTTTGGTTAAAGATTGAGCTGCCCGAATAAAAATAGATATTATCTTACATGGATCTTGGATTATAATATAGATGTTACTCTTTTTAGGGGCCTCTTGATTGAGAAGCAGTTAGAAAGAGAAAGACAGAGAAAAAGAGAGAGACAGACAGAAAGAGAAAAAGAGATAGAAACAGAGAGACAGAGTGGGGAGAGAAAGAACAGGTTTTGGGCTTTTAATTTTGTCCATTAAAAGATAGTCATCCTGCTCACCCCAGCTGAGGACCTAAATTATCTTAGCGACATTCAGTATAAGAAGCAATCAGTGTCTGTATACATGATGACAGAAAACTGAGGCATTACAGTTATATTGACTTTGTCAAAAGGAATTGATGTCTAAACTGAATGATATCAGAAACCCTTGATTTTAAGACACCATAATACAAACAAAAATTAAAGGTTTCACAATGGTTTGTTAAGGAATAGTCAATAATATTAAACATGTTATATTCAAATTGTCCTTCAGCAGAAATGCTCTAATTCTCCACAATTAGCCATAAAACCCAGGATATCTCCTTGATTATCTATTTTCATATTTCTAATTCATGGATGTCTGCCTTGATAAGTTGTTATGGCAACTCTACCAATAATGCAATAATATATCATCATCTGCTTGAAACAAATATATCATTATCTTGGAGTTTAAGAGTAAGAACTATAAATTATCTCTGCAAAGAATAACATTTCCACAAATATTTATTTAAGAGCTACCTAATTAGAGCTATTAGCATATGTAATTCTTCAGCTTATTTGTATAGGTGAGGATTCTTGGATGAATACTCAACCCAAAAACCATTTTGCCTTTTTTTCTGTACATGATCCTGGATATAACAAAACTATATGATGCATTTTTATTTTCCTAAGGCACTTCTCTAAAAATAAATCTCCATCCATTGCTCCTCTCACCTCCCACAAATGATACATTTCCATAAATTTATACTACAATTCTTCTCTTTACAAGAATTAAATTTCAAACACAAAATGAAATTTTAAAACATGGTCGATGAGTGGACCATCTCAAATTGCCAGTTGTAATTACCATATAAAAATGTAGGCAAGAAACACTATCCTGGCTAGGTATTATCAAAAATGGAGGGGTTCCAGGAATGTATTGAGAAAAGAAAATAACAAACAGCACAAATAGCACAAAAGAAATAATAGTAAGAACTCCAGTGCACTGTATTGAATCTCCAAAGAAAACTAATGACAAAACCTAGATCATAGTTTTATAAGATAAAAAGATAGAGATAAAATATCCATCCATTGGTGGCAAGAATACTGAAAATATCTGGAACATATGATACTTTTGATTACTTTTTCCTCCTTTATTCAACCTTTTCGTGAAATGAATTGTCCTATTTATCTGAGCACTGTTCCTTCTCCTTTGCTATTTCTTCACTATAATGGGTAGCATCCAACGCTTATCCTAGGTTTCCTTTTCATTTTCTTCTGTTCCATTTGGCAATCTTTTTACCTCCCATGGGTTCAATTATCATGTCAATGCATTTACTCAAAGATTTTTATGTCTAGCCCCAATTGCTTTCTTGAACTTTAGTTATGCAACATCAATTGCCTTCTCATACTTAAACTTTTGTAATAGTCTTGTAACTGGCCCCCTTTCCTCAAGACTATTCTCATTTCAATGCACTCAACTGCGCAAATGATTTTCTGAGGAGAAAAATACATCTGACTATGTCACCCTTTTTTCTCCCCTTTCAATGAGCTCCAATGGCCTGCTACTAACTCCAGAATCAAATATTAACTTTCCTATCCTTTAGAGCTTTACAATATGACCCCTTCCTACTTTTTCAGTCTTCTTAAATTCACACCCTACCATTCACTCTTCTATCCAGCTAATTTTGTGTGCTTACAATTCCTTGATTATGACTTACTATCTCTCATCTCCTTGCTTTTATACTGGCTATCCCTTTGCCTGATATATTCTCTTCCTTCATATTTGGCCTTTAGTTATTCTGACTTCCTTCAAGCCTTATTAAAAAATTCACCTTTTTAAAAAAAATTTAAATCTTTTGATTTTATATATATATATATATATATATATATATATATATATATATATATATATATATATATGTATATATATATATATATATATATTTTTTTTTTTCCAATATACATCCTTTCAAAACCTTGTTCCAAATGTTTGTTTCTCTCCTTTCCTTCCACTCCTTCCTTAGCCTGTGAGGTTTACTTTGAGTAATCCAATGTATGTTAAATATGTGCAATTCTTTTATACACATTTCCACAACTATGCTGCACAAAAAAAATCATATCTAAAAGAAAAAAATAGAGAAAGAAAACAAATAGCAACCAAACATCAACAAAAAGTGAAAATACTCTGTTGTGATCCACATTCAATCCCCACAGTCTGGTGTCTGAGTATAGATAATTCTCTCCATCACTGGTCTATGAATCACCTCACTATTGAAAAAAGTCACATCCATCAGAACTGATCATTGCATAATCTTGCTGTTGCTGTATACAATGTTTTCTTGTTTCTATTCACTTCACTTAGCATCAGTTCATGCAAGTCTCTCCAGGACCTTCTGAAATCATACTGTTGATCACTTATTATAGAACAACAATATTCCATAGCATTCATATACCATAACTTATTCAGTCATTGCCTAACTGATCAGCATCCATTCAGCTTCCAGTTCCTTGACACAACAAAAATGGCTATTGAAATATTTTTGCCCTTGTGGATCCATTTCCCTTTTTTTTCCTCTGGGATAAAAGCCTAGTAGTGACACCATTAGACCAAAGGGTATACACAGTTTGATAGCCTTTTGAGCAAAAGTTCACCTTCTTAAAGTTTTTTTTCCTCCAGAATGTCAGACTAAAGTACCTTCTTCTATGATGTTGCCTTACATCTACTTTAAATTACTTTAAGCTTTGGTAGTTTAGAATTGCCCTCAGACTATGAAAACACCTAGATATTTTGTATTGTCTAATTATGTTCAAGTTCTCTTCCCCTCATTAAAAAGTGGGTTCCATGAGAGCAGGAAATAGTGTTGGATTTTTATGCCCCTAATTATGAACATAGTGCCTGCAACATAATAGGTAATTAATAGAATCATACTGACTATGATAAGTCATGGGTCATTTGAAATATCAGATTATAAAACCCCACATTTTTACAAGCCAAATTCTTAACCTCTATGCAACTCAGAAAATTCTCCAATTGATACCTTCAAGGTCCTTCATGTTTATAAATACACAATACACACACACACACACACACACACACACACACACTCAAACAAAATATGCAGTAAAAATGTTCTTTTCCCTCCTTTGCAATTTACAACCAGTGATTAATTACTATACTTTGGAAAATCTGGTCCTAAGTAACTATTGAGTTTTAGAATTGCAAATGCTAAAAAAACATAATGTCTATTTGTTGAGCTTTCAGATTTGAATATGAGCAATTTTAAAAGCAATTTTATCAATTTTGAATAAACACCTGGATTTCAAAATACTTGTCAAAAATATCTTTCATTCTGGTTTATATCCTATAGGAATCTCTTAGAAGGAAGGTTTTTTTTTTTTTTTAAATTTGCTTTCTATGTTATCCAAGTACATGTATTAATTTTTTATTGAAATTTATCTTTGGCTTCTTTTTTTAACACTTGATCTTGTTCAAATACTGCAGCTTCAAGTCATCTCTTCAGGGAATGGAACATTGAAATATGATTCATTGTCATTGCAATTGTAGATACCTTCATGCTTAGATATGACAACATTTTACCAGCTTGTCACAGATGAAGAACAATGAGCTACTAACAAACACTGCTGAGTTGGATATAATTATCATCTTCCCAAGAAAGATCTGTAGAAGTTTATTTTAAAAAAAGAGAACAAAAGATGGATTCTCATCAAAAGATTCATAAAGGGAAATAAATATTTTTCAGTGTGACATTCTAGAGATTTGACAAAAGAGAGATAGAAAGGAAGCACAAAAGAAGATGAAGTTAAATGATATGGGCAGGCATCTTAATTGTCCAAGAATAAACAATTAGCAGTGATCCTATTACTTTGGACTGGAACAGTAGAAGGAGACTTGACTTTATGTTTAAGCAGCAGCTTTTACTTTAAGCAAACTATTTACCTCTTAATTATAGTTTCCACACATATAGTGGCAATGACAATAGTATGTTTATAGTCAAACATTGTTTTGAGGTAACGACTATACTTTCAGTACAGTCAGTAGAAGACTGCAAATTTAAGTTCTTATTTCCTTTATTTTTTAACTCTGGGAACAAGACAAACATAGCTGTAGTTAACATCTTATATTCATTCATTGTATGCACTAATGATCTGCTCCACCTGGCTTTTATTTACAAAATGCATTTCATCTCCTAAATTGACGCTTTGCAATCTCTCTCCCTCATGCCTAGATTTCTTTCCCTCCTCATTTCCATCTCCTAATTTTCCTTCAAGTTCTAGCTTAAATCTCATTCCCTAAAAGAAGTCTTTCCAAATCCCCTTTGAAGCTAATACTTTATAGCTAAATTTATCTCCAATTGATCTTGCAGATAGTTTGTTGATACATAACTTTGCATATTGAATCTAGAATTACACTATAGGCTCAGGGAGAGTAGATTTTATTGTTATTCTTGTTCAGTTTTCTTTTTTTTTTTTTTTTGTCTTTTTAATTCCCGCTTTTTAGCACAGTGCCTGGTATATGAAAGTCATTAAAAATGATTAGTCTCCTGAATTGTTGACTTACCTGATGTGTTTTCTACTGACACATGCTTTGCCCTTATTTGAATTACTAGAACATAGATAATTATGTGATTGGGGTGTAAAGGCAGCTATTATAAGACTGATCCTCAAAAAAAAAAAAAAAGAAAATTTAGAGGATAAAAAGATGATGGGGAGCAAATCAAATGTGAAAGAGATGAGAATAAGATTAAAGAGAACAGCATAAGAGAGGGAGGAGAAAGGAAAAGGAGAGTGGTTGACAGTAGATGGGAAGAGAATGAAAGGAATACAAAATATAAGAGAATAAAGAAGTAGAGTAAAAAATTTAAGTCAAAATTAGTATTTTGTAAACTAATGTTAAACTAATTGATAAGGGGTTTCTGGGTTTCTACATATACCACAGAATTTCTTTCCCATCACATCTAGTTCACTGCAGTTATTCATGAAAACAGTGAATATCATCAGACCTTGATGAGATCTAGGATGGCAAGAAACAGGTAAAGTACAAAAAGAAATATCAGATTCATTTTGTGCATATGCTCCAGGAATTAAAATTTGCGAGATCTGCACTGTCCAGTCTCCGTCACTTAATTCTGTGTGGCCCTGGGAAAAATCACTTCACCTCACAAAAACTGAATTTTCTTATATATAGAATAGGGAAATAATGATATCTTTGTTATAGGGATATTTTGATGATTAAATACACAAAAACACTGAGAAAATCTTAATCCCCTATATAAGTATGTGGTGTTTGTATTAGCACTACCTAGTGCTTAAAACAATTAAGGCAGTTCAATTAAAATGCTTTTGGGAATCCCTGAAAATATACTAGACAAATCTAGTCAATTGCTAGGAGAATTTTATATCTGATTAAATTCAGATTAAAAACAAAATAAAACAAAATACACTTTCCAATGATGTCTAAAATGGATGAAATGCCAGTTGGCAAAGGGGAAAAGTATGCAAAGTATAAATTGTGTTAACAAATAAAGTACAAGTGTTTCTAGTGGGCCTATATCCCAAAGAGATCTTAAAGAAAGGAAAGGGACCCATATGTGCAAAAATGTTTGTAGCAACCCTTTTTGAAGTGGCAAGAAACTGGAAACTGAGTGGATGCCCATCGATTGGAGAATGACTGAATAAGTTATTGTATATGACTGTTATAGAATGAGACTTGCATGAACTAGGAGATCACTGTACACGGCAACAATAATATTACACAATGATCAATTCTGCTGAATGTGACTCTTTCCAACAATGAGATAACTGGTGCCATTTCCAATGATCTTGTGATGAAGAAAGACATCTACACCCAGAGAGAGTATTGTGGGAACTGAATAAGGATTCACAACATAACATTCTCATTCTATTTGATGTTGTTTGCTTGCATTTTGTTTTCTTACTCATTTACTTTCTTTTTTGATCTGATTTTTCTTGTGCAGCAAGAAAATTGTGTAAATATGTTTATACATATTGGATTTAACATATATTTAAACATATTTAGTAAATACTGGATTGCCTGCCATTTAGGGTAGGGGGTAGAGGGAAGAAGGAGAAAATCTGAAACACAAGGCTATGCAAGGGCCAATGTTGTCTAATTATCCATGCATATATTTTGAAAATAAAAATGTTTGTTAAAAAACATCAGTGCAACTATGGTCATAGAAGGATTGTGGAGATTAATGAGATATTGGGAAAGTATTTGGGAGCCTCATTGAAAGACAGTATTTTTTTTTAAATGATAGATTCCAAAGCGATAGTATTCATATCTTAGTGATCATATCAAAGGTCCAAAATCTAAATATACAAATCTTATTTTGACATATGGGTGGATAAATTACAATATGTGAAATATATATGTATATATATATATATATTAGAAATGCACATATGCATGAATTTCAAAATAAGATCCATACTATGTAAGTAAATTAATGTATAGAATTATGTTTTTATCATTACACTGTTCAGATTGATTAAGACAATGGGAAAAGATAATGATATATGTTAAAAGTGATGTGGGAAAACTAGGACACTAATACATTGTTACTGGAGTTGTGAACTGATCCAACCATTCTGGAGAATATTTTGGAACTGTGTCCAAAGGGCTATAAAACTATGAATACCCTTTGATCCAGCAGTGTCTCTACTAGTTCTCCATCCCAAAGAGATTATAAAAAGTGGAAGGGCTCACATAAGCAAAGATATTTGTAGCAGCCTTTTTCATAGTGGCAAGGAACTAGAAACTGAAGGGATTCCCATCCATTGGGGAAAAGTCACATATAAATGTAATGGGATATTATTGTTTTGTAAGAAATGATGACCAAGCTGATTTCAGAAAAGCCTGGAAAGACTTACATGAACTGAGGTAAGTGAAGTGAGTAGAAACAAAAGAACATTGTGCACAGAAACAAGAAGATTATGTGATAATCAGATATGATGAACTTGAGATGGTTCAAGGATATTCCAATGGACTTGTGATGGAAAGATCTATCCACATCCAGAGAGAGAGAGCTATGAAGACTGAATGTCAATAAAAACATAGTATTTTCATCTTTTTATTGTTAGTTTTTGTATGCTTAGGTTTTTTTATTTCTAATTTTTTCCCCATTTTGATCTGATTTTCCTTGTGCAGCATAACATATATGGAAATATCTTTAGAGGAATTGCACATGTTAACCTATATTGGATTACTTGCTGTCTAGGAAAGGGAATGGAAGGGGAGAGAGGGAGAAAAAATAAGAATATGAAGTGTTGCAAGGGTGAATGTTAACAATTATATTTGTGTGTATTTTGTAAAAGAAAAAGCTATTATTATGTAAAGAAATAAACATGTGATTGCAAAATTTCTCCAACATATTAGATGGTACATCTCACTCAATTCAAATTCTAAAATATACACTTTCACTACTTGCCTATTTTGAATTTATTTAATTATTGGAAAATACTCTGAATAAAGGATATATATGCACATATGAAAACACTTTCTTTTTCCTCTTGGGTAACAGGTAGAAGGTGAATTGGAAAAAGCATTATACATTGAGTCAAAGAGATCTGAACTGGCATATCCAGTGTCTATTCCAGGTACTATCTTTGATCATTTTGCCAGTCATCCCACCAATGATTCAAAGACCTTCACTATTCTTTGCAGGTCCATAGTGCCCAAGTTATAAAATCTCCCATTCCCACCAACCAAACTCTAAATTATCAAATACTTGAATATATGTCAATTCTATAATAAATGAGGAATAATGTACTTAGTCATCAACTTAACAAATGGTTTTAAATGTTTAACATTTTGAAACCCATGTGAAAATCCCAGCCCTGGCACCATATTAATTGCATCACCTTATCTTCAATATATTTTGCCCTTAGTTTCCTTTATGTAAAAATGGTAATATTAGTCTTTCACAACCTATCTCAAAGTTTTGTTGCAATAAGAGAGCTTTTGATTCCTGAAGTAATATAGTGAAAAGAGTGCTGGATCAGAAAGAGAAGATCAAAAATTAAATGAAAACTGTAGTTTTTCTGTTTCACTGAATCAATTTTTAAAAACCTTTTTTAGGCCTCATCTTCCAATTTCATAAAAGAAAAGACTTTGGATAATCTTTAAGACCTCCTTCATGAATAAAACAAAAGGGCCCTACTCTATTTTTCCAAGATTATTTGACAAGATTTGGCCTTCTTGTACTCAAATCAAAATAAACAGGCCTTCTCTCTTTTTGTCTTTATTTCTCATAAGCATGTCTTTGCATTGGCTATGTATCTCCCATGTCCGAAATAGTTTCCATCCTCACTGCCACCCTCTTAAATTTCTTCCTTCAAGGCACTGAACTACAACTACCATCTATATAAGTTAATTCTTAATTCTCTAAACTAATAATATATTCCATTTCAAAACTACTTTATCTTCAACTTCTTTTATTCTTTTGCACATGTTCTTTTTGAACTTCTTTGTAAAAAAAAAATTTCTCTTTATTCATTCTAGTTATACTTAAATTTAGTTTATTCTTATCTATTCCATTAAACTGAAAGTTCCCAACAAGTAGGGATAAATTCATTCATTGTATTAATATCATCAATTTAATTACTAGCACAAAAAGAGAATTGATCATAATTTAACATTTTTCCAAAATGTCAAATCTACATTAAAATTGGACAAAAATATACAAAAATATTTATAGCAGCACTTTTGTTGTGGCAAATAATTGGAAATTAAGGCAATCTTCACCAATTAGGGAGGTAATGGGTGAATAAATTGTGTTATATGAATATCATGGAATGCTTATAATGAGAAGCAACCTAATTTCAGAAAATCCTAGAACCATTTATATGAACTGATACCAAGTGAAGTGAACAGAACCAGGAGAACATTATACACAGTAAAAGCAACATTGTGTGATTATTAACTATGATTCACTTTAGTTCTTCTAGGAAATTCAATGATACAATGTTCCATGCTCTCCAAAAAGCTCATGACAACAAATGTTATCCACATCCAGGAAAAGAACAGATGGAGTCTGAATGCAGATCAAAGCATGCTATTTTCACTTTTTTCATGTTTTCTTTTCTTTTTGCAATTTTTTCTTTGAAAATTGTTTCTTCCTTCATAGCATAATGAATATGGAAACATGTTTTATATCATTGCACATATATAATCTAGTTTAGGTAGATCTTAGATAGAAGGGAGGAAAGATAAGAGAAGAAATTTTGGAACTAAATTTTTTTTATTTAAAATGAATACTAATATTAAGTGTTGTCTTTATATGTAATTGGAAAAATATTATTAAGATAAGAAATCTATTAGAATAAGTTTCCTTGATGCAGAAAAATACTCTCTCAAGTACATAAAATGAGGTTGGTCTATCTTGATCCCTATGATAAATCCAGTCAATTAATCACAACTTTTTTGATTACCTACTATTCACAAGACAATGTAGACAAGCCAAAAGAATTAGAAAATAATGACTAATGATAACTCTTCAGGTTTCTCATCTTATGCTTCTGTTTTCCCCTTAAAACAGAACATGACTACTATGTATAACTATTCACTATTTGGCAAATTTAAGGAGATGTTATCCTTGGCTTCACCCTTAAGTGCCACAGAATACTGCCTTGATATCTTCATTCAAAACATAACAAAGTTCCACTGTTATTCTTCAGAAATAAGCCCAACTTATTGGGCTTATTTTAAAAATTATAATAACTATGGAAAGGTATTTTAAGAATATGAAAAAGAGAAAGTAAAAGCAAAGAATAATAATGTTAAAGAATCATAGCTAGAAAAAAATACAATAGCAAATGAAATTGAAACTGAATACAAGCCTATTGAAAGATTTTCTTAAGAGATGTGTTTGATTTATTTAAACTTAATGAAGGAAACAGTCTTCTGTCAAGGAAATGGACAGCGTGACCCAAGCTTCTTTACATTTCTGATTCAATTAACTAGGAGACAGCATAAAAATTAAAAAGCAAACTAAGTGTTTCAGAATTTAAATGTAAACCTCAATGCCATCTGTGTCTTTTGCTTTACATGATGATTAAGTTGTCTTGGAAACTGAATTGTGAAATAACTTCCCAGTACAACCTGAAAAATAATGCAGTATGACCTAAAGTTCTTTGGACAGAAACTGGAAAAAAATATGTTCTGCTTGAAAAGAAGAAAACTACTATACATGGGGAAGTGAATAAGGAATCAAATATACATTTTGTCAGACAAAAATTAAAAGTAATAAGCATATATTTTAATATTTTAAAAAGATGATAAAATATATCATGTGTAACAATAAGATTTTTTCCCCAAAATGTCAGTTAGAACCATCATGATATAGTAAAGAAGATTTATAGTTAGAGGACCAGTAAAGAAGGTCCTTGATTTATTGTCTCTGGGGCCAGTTCTTAATTCTTCCTTTGCCATTGAATCGAATGTGATTTCAGACAAACTATACAATCTCTTCAAGTCCTATTTTCATCCTTCAAAAAAATAAAGGGAGCTTTTAAAGATTAATTCTAGGACACGTTATAATTCAAAAACTGTGATGCTATGATCCTATAAACCTAATTATGTTATTTATTATAGCATGATTATGGTCAAGTCAATGAAAATTTCTAGTTTTCTATTTTCTTATCTGTAAAATGAGATTACTTCCAAATAAAATTCCTATGTTTCTTTTTTTCTATGCCAGATTTCCCCCCAAAATAGAACAAAATTGTGCATCGGGACAAAGATAAACTTGTAAAAAACAAATATGACTTGGAGTAGGACAGGGGTCCTCCACAGACAACCTGAGAAGACCAAAGACTAAGAACCTTAGCTGATTAGTAACCTTAGACACAGGTGGGTGCTGCAGAGACATCCACCCCTGATGAGAGGAACCAAGCAAACATGGTGAGAGCAGAAATAGTGGCACTAGAAGGAGGATAAAGCTTTTGGTTTGGTGTCCAGACCAGAGGGCAGAGATGAATGAAACTAGATGCACCATCCTCCCAACCCCAGGATTAGAGTGTTACATTAATAATTTTTATTTTTAAAAAAAATTGAAGAGGCAGAGAAGAAACAATGCAATCATAGAAACTTACTTTGGGAATAGGGAAGACTGAAATTTATCTTCAGAAGAGGATACTGAAGTAAAATTTTTTAAAAAGCTCGTTCTACCCTGAAGTGTAACATTCAATGGCTACCAGCTCAGAATAACTGGAGTGTTGGAGAACTCAAAAAATAAGTTCAAAATTCAAATGAGAGAGATTGAGGAATTTTTTTTAAATAAATAAGAACTATACAAGAAAAAATAAGAAGATTATGGGGAAAATTAGCTACAAACTAAAAAAGAAGATACACAGTCTTAAAGAAGAATATAGTCGGCATAGTGAATAGAGCACTGATCCTGAAGTCAGAAGGACCTCATATCAAATCTGGCCTCAGATACTTAATACTTCTTAGATATGTGATCCTGGGTCTCAGCAAAAGAAGAAGAAAATATTTTTTTGAAAATTATAATTGGGAAAGGGAAGGGTAGTGAAGCTAAAAGAGACCAAAAAAACAAAACAAAATATGAAAAAGTACAATAGAATGTGAAAAAAAAGAAGAAAAACAGATCTAGAGAGCAGATTAAGAAAAAATTATAATAATTTGACAAACTAAAAGTTATGATCAAAAAAGATTCTTTACAAAATAATGAAAGAAATATTTTTTAATTGTCTTGGAATGATAAAATACAAGGGAAATGTAGAAATAAAAGAAAATACATCAGTTACCACATCAAGATGGGATATTATCTCCAAATTTCAAAACTCTCAGATCAGAGAAAATTCTATGTGTATACATATGTATGCATATACATTGTGTGTAGATAAGGATAGGGGTATGTGCTGATGTATGCATATGGGTATGTGGGTGTAACCATACATATTTAGATGTGTATATATGTGTGTGTGTGTATATTCATGCATAACTGTAGTTGCTTGGGGGAGGGGGGGATAAGAAGGGGCAAAAGGAACAAAGTGAAAAGTACACTGCAGAGAACAAAAGAATAACCTACATGCAAGCAAAAAAATCAACACTCATGAACATAATCTTTTCAACTTATTATACATGCTTTCTTGAAAGTGAAATTTATTGTTACATGTTCTGAATGCTCCTTGGTATTCTGCTAGGCAGATGAACATAGTTTTCTAAGAAAAATTCCTTTTCTGTCTTATTATGAAAAGAGAATTAGCTTATTAAAGAGGAACAAAAAACAATGAAAAAACAACATTGTAAAAAGCAAATTCTGAATTTTTTTTTTAAGAGGCATAAAAATTCACTAAAAAAATACTTTAAAACAGAATTGGTTGGTGTTTTGGGGGTGAAGTAAAGATAGTGGAATAAAGTCAAAGCTGCTCCAGCTCCCTCAGTTTCCCTCAAAACCCCCCATGAAAACAAGAATATGAACAGTCTAATGAAATGAATCCATTCTAGCTCAAGATAGACTGAAAAATTTTCAAGAAAGTTAAGTCAAAATTGGATGAAAAGGGTGTTCAGCTCAGGTTAGATATACAGTGGAAAAGCTGATAAGAGAACCTTAATTACAACAAATCAGCAACTAAAACCCTCAGCAGAGTGGATTAAAAAATAATCCTGCAACATATTTTTTACAAGAAACATATTTGACACAAAGACACATACAGAGCAAAGATGAAAGTCTGGAACAGAATTGATTATGCTTCAACTGAAGTAAAAGAAATCAGGTGTAACAATACTGATCTCAGATAAAGCAAAAGTAACAATAGATATTATTAAATGAGATAAGGAGGGGAAGTACATCTTGATAAAGGATACATTTAATCATGATACTAAATGTGTATGCACCAAGTGGTAGAGCAGTAATATTCCTAGAGATGATTTTAAGCCAGTTACAGGAAGAAATGGACAGCAAAACTAATCTAGTGGTGGACTTCAATCTTCCCCTCTCAGAATAAGACACATTTAACCATAAGATAAACAAGATAGAAACTAGAGAGGCTAATAAAATCCTAGAAAACCTAGATATGATAGATCTCTGGAAAGAATTGAATAAGCACAGAAAGGAATACAGTTTTTTTTTTTTTTTTTTTTATTGGCAGTACACGAAATCTACACAAAAATTGAGAAACCTCAGTCAAATGCAAAAACAGATTAATGCTTCATTTTCATACCACAATGGAATAAAATTATATTCAATAAAGGGCCAGGAAAGAGAGACGAAAATCCAATTGGAAATTACATAATCTAATTCTGTAGAATGAGTGAGTCAAAAACAACAAATCACAGGAGAAATCTATAATTTCATTTAAGAAAATGATTATAATGAGACAACATACCAAAACCTATGGGATGCAGCCAAAGTATTTCTTAGGTGAAATTTATATCTCTATATAGCTACATGAATAAAATAGAGAAAGAAGAGATCAATTAATTAGGCACGCAACTAAAAAAGTGGGAAAAAGAACAAATTAAAAACTCCCAATGAGAAATCTTAAAACTCAAAGGAGAGAACAATAAAATAGAGACTAAGAAAACTATTGAAGTAATAAAGAAAACTAAGAGTTGGTTCTATGAAAAAAAAATGAACAAAATAGATAAATCTTTGGTTAATTTGTTCAGAAAAAGGAAAACAAAAATCAAATCACTAGCATCAAAAATGAAAGTGGAGTGAACTCATCACCAATGAAAAATAATTCAAAGCAATAATTAGAAGCTGTTTTGCACAATTCTATGGCAGCAAGTCTGACAATCTAACCAAAATGGATAAATATTTTCAAAAATATAAATTGACAAGGTCAATAGAAGAGAAAATAAAATATCTAAATAGTAAATAACAAAACACTTCTAACACAAATAAAACCAGCTCTAAACAATTGGAAAAATATCAATTGTTCAAGAATAGGCCATCCTAATATAATAAAAATGACAATTATACTAAATTGGTCTACTTTTTCAGTGTGAAAGCAATCAGACTGCCAAAATATTATTTTATTGAACTAGAAAAAATAATAATACAATTCATCTGGAAGAATAAAAGGTCAAGATCCCTAAAAATCCCTAAAATGGATTTTAATCCTTACAATCCCTAAAAACTGGATTGTAAAATATATTAGAGATAATTTTAAAATTACTAGAGTACCTAAGAATCATGACAAAACAAAAGAGCCTATTTATTCTATTTAAATAATTCATAAAGGAAAATTACTCTACTATCTTTGATCCAATGAACAAAACAGAAATTGAAAGAATTCACTGATCACATTCTGAGATTCCAAAATGAAAATCCAATGAATATTTTAGCCTGATTCTAGAATTTCTAGGTCAAAGAGAAAATGTTGAAAATAATCAAAAAGAAAATTCAATCATCATGGAGTCATAGTGAAAATCAAAATTTAGTGACTTCCATCTTAAAGGATATGATTAAAATATGTAATTTTAGAAGGCAATGGATCTAGATTACAATCAAGAGTACAGCAAATCTTGAGTATAATCTTCAGAGGAAAAAATGGATATGTAATGAAACAGAGGCCTTTCAAACATATTTGATGAAAAGACTAGATAGGAATAGAAAATTTGGCATTCAAATATGAGGTTCAAGAGAGTACAAAAGTAATCATAAGAGTCTCCTTAGCATTGAATTCCACATTTCTATTTAATTAGATGATACATGTAATATTAAGAATTTTATCATTATTAGGATAGTTAAATGGATTCTAAATGGAGAGAGACCATGAGTATAAGTCTATTTGAGGAACTGATTCTCCCCAAAAATTGAGTGAGGAACAAAAATGTTCTGAAAGGAGGGGGAAGGGAAAAGTAAAATGGGAAAATTTTCCTCACATAAGAGAGATTCATAAGAGAAAATCTTTTATACTGGATGTAAAAATGAAGGAAGGGTAAAGGAGTGGCAGTTAGTGCTGGAACTTTATTGTCACTACAATTCCCTCAAAGAGGGAAGAATATAGATATAGGTATATATTTACATACACATTGGATATAGAAATCTATCTTACTTTAATAAGAATAACAATTTAACCTTAATAAGAAAATAAGAGGTAAAAGGGATAAGAAATATAAGGGGAGGTTATTTTAAAAAATGCAGTACAAATTAAAGGAGACAGAGATCAGAAACAAAACATACTTTGGAGAAGGGACAAGAGAGAAAGAGATAGAAAAGGATAAAAAAAGAAAATGGGATGGAGGGAAAATAACAGTTACCACAACCATGAATGGTAATGGGATGAGCTCAGTCATAAAACAGAAACAAAGAAGAATGGATTAGAAACTACAGTCGGACAAGCTAGTGTTTACAAGAGACACATTGGTAACAGAAAGACGCACAGAGTTAAAATAAAGGGCTAATGAACAGACAATTTTCACATGAAGATAGTAAAGCTTTTTTTTAGTCATGTGAAAAAAATGCTCTAAATCACTATTGATTAGAGAAATGCAAATTTAACACCATTCTGAGGTATGACTCAGATTGCCTCAGATAACAGGAGCATTCTGGAAAGCAATCTGAAACTACAAACAAAAGCCTATAAAACTGTGAACAGAATATAATTTTAATTTCTTCATTTGAAAATTATTTATCCTTGACCTGATTCTGGAATTTAGCTACAATGTCCCCTGACTTCTGGGGGGGAGGGATTTCTTTCAGAAAATGAACAGTGGATTCTTTCAATAACTATTTTATCCTCTGGTTCTAGGATATGAAGGCAGCTTTCCTTGAAAGATGCTATCTAGACTTTTTTTTTTATTGTGACTCTCAGATAGTGCAATAGTTTTTAAATTCTGTAATCTGGATCTATGTTTTTTTTTTATTCTTTTGATTTTTGACTGCTTCTTAATGTTTTAGATAATCATTTATTTTCATTTATCCAATTCTAGTTTTTTTAGAGTATGATTTTCTTCAGTTAGCTTTTTGTACCTCCTTTTTCATTTGGCTAATTCTACGGTTTAAGTAATTGTTTTCTTTATTTAATTCCTGTCCTTTTTTCAAACTGTTGACTCTTTCTTGCATATCTTTCATTTCTTTCCTCAATTTTTCTTCTATCTTACTTATTTGACTTGTAAATTATTTTTCTTTTGAGCTCTTTCAAAAACACTTTTTGAGCTTGAGACCAATTCATGTCCCCTTTTGTGGTTTCATAATTTTGGCCTCTTCTAAGTTGATGTTTTGTTTTTCCCTCTCACTATAACAATTTTCTATGGTCAAGATACTTTTTTTTGTTATTTGCTCCCTTTTTATCCAATTTAATGGCTTTCAAAATTGGGCTTTACTTCTGGGGTACAGGAGACTATGTCCCAGCTTCTTGTGCAGGTCACTAGTGCTTGGAGACTCACCTGTTTGATGACTTGCTTAATGAATGGAATAGTAGCAACCTAATCATGCCTGTTGTTGTCTGATTTCTGTGGCTTTCAATTTGGTTTTGCCCTGGGGCTGGAGGCTCCACTGTTGATTTGCTGTGCTATTGTGTTATTGAGATATGATAAATGAGTTTCAATTGCTCTTTGTGTGGTGGCTAATACACTCCTTCTGGCTTGCTGGGAAACCATCCTATGGGGCTATGTTCCCCTTTTACCCACCTAAGACTGATCTTTCCTGAAGTCTTCCCAAACCATGTCAAGCTGGAAAATTGTTCCAGCTCTTACTTTTGAATCTGTTTATAAAAAGTTGTTTCCAAGGGAAACTGTGGAGAGTTGAGACAACATCCTGCTTTCTCTCCATTATCTTGACTCATCCTCCTGATAGTAATTTTTTTTTTAAAGATCAAGCTATGGCATAAACCTCAACTCTCTGAATAATTCCACTCAATTGAAATAATATAGCTCCAAATATCATTTGTGAATCACAAAAGTTTGCTTGTTTAGTATTTGAGAGAAGTGAAACAGGAATGGAAACCATTGTATACATCATCTAGCACCTTATCCTCTTTTTACAGAGTGCTCATGCAACTCTAATTAGTTTGAATGTCTTTTTCTTAGCAGATCATTAAAATGGTTTTTCAAGATTTGCTCCTTTCTTGTGTCTATAGGAAGTATTATTTGGTGCTTCAAGACATCATATTCCTTGAATATGTTTCCTCCCTATTTTCTACATCTGTGGCTCTTCTTGGATGTATGCTATTTTTTTCCCTCCCATTGGGGTAAAAGTATTATTCTCTAATTGTCCAGAATTTTTTTATATGTTTGTGACAGAATGATGTGGAAAAAAACATCTCTTCCTTCTTTCATCAAGAATCTTCCCTCAAAAGCATAATTAAAGCTTCTCTCACAGTAGAATGAGAGAAATTCCCTGAACTACGTAACACCTAGTATGGCTAAATTTTTCACTCAGTGTTTCTTGAGCATATCAAAGAGTTTCAGGCTTCATAAATGAAACACAGGGCACTGAAATAGCTTTAAGAAATACCAAAACCTTATCACTTGTGACTGAATGCTGTGTTCATATCAGTTAAGTTTAACAAGAGGGGTGTTAAGAATAACATCTTTCTAAACATATTCAAACTATGAAGAAATAGCTAAATTCATCTACTTTCTAACCAGAGCAATTCACATTTTCCACAAATGGAACACTTTTTATTCTTAAATTAGGAAAGTATCTCAGAACCTTTACAGTATACTTAAAAATGTTTAGCCAAACTTTGAAAACTGCTAATAAGAAGCCTCATAATATAGCTTTAGGAAATTCCACTTAATTTTTAATGTTTATTATATGTTTCTTTATGTTAAAATGAAATCTATCTCTATCACTTCCATCTATCATTTCTATTTCTTATCTCCCCAGTTGTGGTGTTTTTCTTCTTTAAAATATAATGGTTCTCTCTGGGAGCAGTTTTTTTGGGGGGAGATTTTCTGGAGGCAGTCTTAGTTTCAGTTAAAAGTAATAATAACCTCAAAATGCAGCCAGCTGATAAAATGCAAACATTTATTTTCTCCTTCCAAAATAGCCTGGTTAGTTTTTCTTAGAGGCCTATTTTTCTGCTTGGTTCCAAGTGCTCTCTCTGAATGTCTCCAAATCCAAAGGTTTGTCCTTCAGCCTCCAGCCAGCACAAAGGTGGAAGATGGAATGAATCTCTCTTGCCTCTGAGAGAGGCTTCTCTCTGAATTGACTTGATGCTCCCCTCTCAATCTTTTCAGCTGAACTAATTTGACTGGCTCACTGAAGCTCTATTTATGCTCCTTCTCCAAGAGTGGGATTATGGGTTTCCTCCCAGAGTGTTCTCTGGCCCTAAAAGCTTCTTGCTTTTATGAGCTCTCTAAAGGTGTGAACACAAGCATTGTTCTATCAGTATTAGCAACTTATCACCTTGTAAGGATTCGCTCTAAGGTGTGAACCAATAAGCACTGTATAAATTCCATTGAGTTAACACTAGGATTCTAACACCATTTTAGCTTTGATTTCCAGAAGAATGACTCTAAGTTCTAGAAGGGTAACTTATGTCATATCATACCCCTCCCCCAGTACTACCAATGTTAGCAGTCAGATAGAGATGTACACAATGAAAATGAGGTTGATATGCATTGCTAGAAGTAGTAAGTGCTTGAGAGTCTCTAAAGCAAAATGGGTATGAGGAAAGGTATTTTGCTGACTACCAAATTGAAGTTTTACAGAAGTACTGTGCTGACCTCATTGTTATATATCTGTTAAATCTGGACAGTCTATCAGCCTAGAAAACAAAATTGTTTCCATTTGCATTGTTTTAGGAAGATCCTGAAGAATTCCTAAGACACTGAGGTCCTTTCTCAAATTAAATTGCCAAGCATTCAAACTTTACTACAAAGAGCTCAACTGCATTGTACTGGCCATGTTGTTTAAATGCAAAAAAGAACACTTGTCCAAAAGACTATTTTATGGAAACCTCATATAAGGAAAGAATTCACAAGATAGTGATACAAGGACATTTTCAAGGACTCTCTTAGAAACTTCAGAATAGTTTATGACATAAGAGACCCAGCATAGAACCACTTGGCTTGTTTTCATCAGAGAAATTTTTGTGCCCTATGAGCAAATCAGAATTGAATTAACTGAGAAGAAACACCAGATGCCCAATTTAGAATATCTATCCAAATGTTGATAGGGAATATTTGCATCCAACCTGTGACAGAGCATTCCAAGTTTGTATTGGTCTAATCATCCACATTGAGACAAACTACCTTGATTCTTACATAATAATACCATTTTGATCCTCTCCTGAATGAAGCACAACAATGATGACAATGAAAATAAGTCAGTAATTTAATTAGTATTAGTAAAAGTAAAAGTATTAGTATAATAAAATTATATAAGAAGAATAATAGTTCAAACTGTCCTACACAAAACTATGTGTGTATATATGTGTATATGCATATGTATGCTATATATAATATATAGATAGATACATATATAACTAGATCCAGATATATATGTATGTATAGGTATATAAAATTAGTAAGCTAAACATGTAGCTACAGCATGATAAAAGGCTAATTTACAACTCATGGCACACCAAGGGATTTCTTTTTTCACAGAGGTCTCCTTAAATTTAGTTCTTTTCTGATTGAGAATAATTGTCTCCTTTCTTCAGTCCATAGCTGAAATCTGTCTCTAGTTTAAATTCTTAAACACAAAATCCTGAAATGGAATGATGTGTTATTGGACAGGTTAATTCTAACTACTTAAAGTCCACCAAAAAGAAGACCATATTATAGCTACATATTCTTTGTTACCAATCAGCTGCTCCTTTGAAAGCCCTTCAAAAGAGATTTACACATTATAAAGGTCACAGGGTAAAACACATTTCATTTGCATGTTAAGACTTCATTTTGCATGATTGCATTGCTGATATGAAGAATAATCACATTCCCACAGTTTTCATTGCTACTTAAAATAAATCATAAAATGATAGTTCAAAGAATTTAAACTTGTGAAGATATTATAAGCCATTTAGTCCAACTCCTTTTTATCAGTGTAGAATTGATACAGAAATATTAAGTGACATAGCCAAGGTTATTCACCAGTTAAGAATTAGAGGTAACATTGGAATCCAGTTTTACTCAGTTCAAATTCATTGCTCTTTCTGTCTTTATGAGCCAAACTACAGTTTTCCTCAAATGTGCTACCAAAATTAGACACAATACTTCATGTATGTCATAGGACATAATAGTATGTAATATTCATTATGGAGGTTGTGTATAATAATTATCAATATAATCATGATTATCATCACTATCACCACCACCACCACCACCACCACCACCATCATCATCGTTACTATCACCATCACTATAGCAGTTTAAGGTTTGCAAAGTGCTTTTCTATATATATTTTTTTTCATTTTATCCTCATAAGTATTCTAGGAGATAAAGGCTTTTATTATTCGCACTTTATAGAAGAGGGAACTGAGTCAGATAAAAGTTAAATTGCTTGTCTAGAATCACACATATAGCAATTTTTCTAAGGTAGGTTTTGAACTCTGGTTTTCCCATCTTCAGGGCTATACTTTTCTAGTAAGCCACAAATTACCTAACACAGCTTAAAGTTCCATTCATTTTCTTGGCTTCCATGACACTGTTGAGTCATGTAGAATAATTAGCCCACTAAAATGTCTAAATCTTCTTGATGCAAACTGTGCTTTAGCCATATGTTTCACATCTTGTACTTTGATGTTGATTTTTCAAGTAGATTTTACATTTATACAAATTAAATTTCATTATTTGATCCAACTCTACTTTCTGTTTTTAAGATTTTTTTCAAGAAGTCTCTGCCAATGTAGTTTAGTGAAACACTATGTTTCACTCCCAATTTTCTATTATGTTCAAGTTTACTAAAGATATCATCTATACATTAAACCAAGTCACTGATTAAAACATATATCAGCCAACAAAACACACAATAGATCCTTGGTGCTCTATACTCAATATCATCTTCTAGGTGGACATTAAATGATTAATGACTACTCTTTGGATCAAGTTATTCAACAAATTTTTATTCTATCTATTCATGCTATTATCTCATCCATTTCTTCATTCCCCTCTAAAAGTACTATATAAGAAGTAAAGTGTAGTAAATGTGAAAATTTCTAGCTAAGATTAGTTCAGCTTAGAACTATTTAACATAAAGATCTCTAAATGAAACAGAAGGTTGAAGACAGAGGAAGATCTAAGAGAAATGTCAATAAGTCATCTTTATCCAAAATAACAACAAAAAATACACTTCATCCCATGAACTAGAGCTATGACACAATTCTGAAAAGCCTTATTGTAGTTCTATTTTGACCCATCCAGAAATGTGATAAGAGGGAAGTCTCAGAAACCAGGATCCATGATTCAGGATATCCATCCATGATTTCTCAATTGGCAGGAATCTGGATATTACAAATCTCATAGCATTTCAGGTGGTGACAGGCTTAACTCTATCAATCCAATATCATTATGTGACCCACAAAAACACCATTTTCCTGTCACTTTATAAAACACTGAAAAGGAGACAAAGTATAGTAATAAAATTTTTGGTCTATTCTATTTAGGAACACAATTTTTCATCTCTGTGACCCAATACAAGACTACTAGAGAATATCAGGTTAAGAATCTATTATCAGTCAGTATTGATACTTCTTATTCAAGGCAAATTCGAAAAAAATTTTCAATGATCAATTATGGCTTCATAAAGCTAATAAGGAACACTGCTTCCCATTTAGTAACAAGGATAAGGGACTCAAGGTACAAAAGAGACATTTTGGAATTAGTAAATATTTCCATTATTTTCCTTAACTATCATTATTTGTCTCAGGTGTTGTGTTTTCCTTTTTTATAGTGGGATATATGAGTTAGAGGGAAATATGAATGCTGACAAAAAATGGGGAACAAATTAAAATTATATAGACACTGAAATATTAACAGACATGAAAATAAATGCAAGGCAGTTTTTAAAATTATTATGGCTTTTTATTTTTAAAACATACACATAGATAAATTTCAACATTCACCCTTGCAAAACCTTGTGTTCCAAATTCTCCCTGCACTAGATGGTAAGTAATCCAATATTTGTTAAATGTGTGCAATTCGTCCATACATATTTCCACAATCATCTTGGTGCACAAGAAAAGTCAGATCAAAAAGGAAAAATAAATGAGAAAGAAAACAAAATACAAGTAAACAACAAAAAGAATGAAGATTACATTGTAATCCACACTCTGTCCCACGGTCCTCTCTCTGAAAGTGATCACTTTCTTCATAACAAGACCATTGCAACTGTTTGGAATCATTTTATTGCTGGATAGAAAGAGCCACATCCTTCAGAAATGATCACCATGTAATCTTGCTGTTGTCATGTACAATGATATCCTGTTTCTGCTCCCTACACTTAGCAGTCTCTCCAGACCTCTCTGAAATCATCCTGCTGATGATTTCTTTTAGAACAATAATATTCCATAATTGTCATATATCATAACTTATTCAACCTTTCTCTAGCTGATATATATCCACTAAGTTTCCAGTTTCTTGCCACTACAAAATGGGCTGCCACAAATATTTTTTGCACATCTGGGTCCCTTTCCCTCCTTTATGATCTCTCTGAGATACAGGTCCAGTAGAGACACTGCTGAATCAAAGGGTATGCAGAGTTTGATAGCCCTTTGGGCATAGTGTCAAATTGCTAGACAGAATAGGTAAATCAGTTCACAAATCCATCAATTATTTATTAGTGTCCCAGTTTTCCCCCAACATTCCCTCCAACATTCATCAATGTCTTTTCCTGTCATTTTAGCTAATCTGAGAGGTGTGTAATGATACCTCAGAGTCCTCTAAATTTGCATTTCTCTGATCAACAGTGATTTAGAACAACTTTTCGTATGACTAGAAAAGGTTTCAAATTCTTCATTTGAAAATTGTCTGTTCATATCTTTGACCATTTATTGCCTGGAGAATGATTTGAATTCTGATAAATTTGAGTCAATTTTCTCTACATATTTTAGAAAAGAGACTTATCAGAACCCTTAAATTTAATTTTCCCCCAATTTATTACTTCCCTTCTAATCTTATCCCCAGTGGTTTTGTTTGTACAAAAAAATTTAACTTAATACAACCAAAATTATCCATTTTGCATTCCACAATGTACTCCAGCTCTTCTTTGGTCACAAATATCTTCTTCTTCACAGATCTGAGAGGAAGACTCCCCTATGTTCTTCTAATTTGCTTATATTATCATTCTTTATGTCTAAATCATGAACCCAATTTGACTTTATCTTGATATAGAGTATTAGGTGTGGGTCAAAGCCTAGTTTCTTCCATACTAATTCATAATTTTCCCAGCAGATTTTGTCAAATAGTAAGTTCTTATCCAAAAAGCTGGGGTATTGACAATTATCAAATATTACCTTACTATAGTCATTGACTCATGTCTTGTGAGTCTAAGGTATATCAGTGATTGACTATGTCTTAATGAGTACCAAATGGTTTTAATGACTGGTGCTTTATAAAAATTTTAGTATACAGCAGGAATAGCTAAGTCATTTGCATTTTTTATTAATTCTCTTGACATTCTTGACCTTTTTTTCTTCCAGAAGAATTTTGTTTTTATAATGTTTTCTAGACCTATAAAATAATTTCTTGGGAGTTCGAATAGTATGGCACTAATTAATACTTATTCAAGTAAATGAATTTAAGTAGTATTGCCATTTTTATTATATTAGTATGGTCTAACCAAGAGCACTTGAATAAAGTCAGATCTGACTTTATTTGTCTAGTGTTTTGTAATTATGTTCATATAGTTCCTGACTTTCCCTTATCAGGTTGACTCCTAAATATTTTATATTATTTACAATTATTTTAAATATAATTTCTTTTTGTATTTCCTGCTGCTAGAAAAATGCTAATAATTTATGTGGATTTTTGCTAAAGGTGCAAATTGTTTTTAGTTCTGTTTTAGCTGATTCTCAAGGATTTTGTAAGTATACCATTATATCATCTACGAAGAGTAATAATTTGTATTACTCATTATCTACTCTAATTCTTTAGTTTCTTTTTCTTCTCTTATTGCCAAACATTTATAATACAATACTGAATAGTAATGGTGATAGTGGACAATTTTGTTTCACCCCTGAACTTATGGAAATGGTTCTAGTTTATCTCCATTACATAGAATTTTTGATTGTTGTTTTAAATAGACGTTATTGATCATTTTAAGGAAAACTCCATTTATTTCTATATTCTCTAGTATTTTTAATAAACATGGGTGTTGAGTATAGTTGAATTCTTTTTCTGTATCTATTGAGATAATCATATGATTTTTGTTAGTTTTGTTACTGATATAGTAAATTATAAATCGTACTTGGTCATGGTGTATTATACTGATGATAACTTGATGTAATCTCTTTGCTATTGTTTTATTTAAATTTTTTGCATCAATATTCATTAGAGAAATTGGTATATAATTTTCTTTCTCTCTTTTGATCCTACCTGTTTAGGTCTCAGCACTATATCTGTGTCATAAAAGGAATTAATAGGACTCCTTCTTTCTCCATTTTGCCAAATAGTTTGCATAAAATTGGAATTAATTGTTTTTTTTTTTTAATGTTTGGTAAAATTCACATGTAAATCCATCTGGTCCTACAGTTTTGTTTTGTTTTGTTTTGTTTTTTTAGGGAGTTGATTGATAGCTTGTTCAATTTCTTTTTCTAAAATGGAACTATTTAACTAATTTATTTTCTCTTCTGTTAATCTCAGTAATCTATCTATCTATCTACATACACACACACACACACACACACACACACACACACACACACACACACACTTGGGCAAAATAGCTCCTAATGTCAAATTTGGTATTTAATTGGGGCTTTTTGATTCATTCTTTTTCTAACTTTTTTAGTTGCATGCACAATTCATTGATTTTCTTTCTCAATTTAATGCAAGTAAAGCATTTAAAGATATACAATTTCTCCTAAAAATTGATTTGTCTGAATCTCATAAATTTGGTATATTTTCTGATTATTGTCATTCTCTTGGATGAAATTATCTTTTGTGTCTATGATTTGTTGTTTCACCCACTCATTCTTTAGGAGCAGATGATTTATTATTCCATTAATTTTTGGTTTATTTTCCCCTGCCTTTTATTGCATATAATTTTTATTGCATCATGAGCTGAAAAAAATGCACTTACTATTTCTCACCATTCTGCTTTTGATTTAGAGAAATATATTTAAAGGGAATCAGTGAAAATGAGAGGTAATGTAATCTAGGGTACAAATAGAGCAAATAGCTTGGTGAGGAGAAGCATAGATTATTTCTCAGAGACTAGAGTAAGGGAAAAGAGGAGGGAGAATTTTGATAGAATAAGGTAAAAATTGACTCTTCTCTATAAAATATGTGACAACTTCTCACTCTAAAGAAGAGGAAAATTAGAATAGAAAATTTCTGAAAAGTATTCTTTTAGAATTTATTTATTTATATTATAATTTTTATTATTTATAATTTTATTTTATTACACATTGCTTTATTAATCATATTGGGAGAGAAAGATCAGAGCAAAAGAAATGGAAGAGATTGAAAAAAACAGAAAAAAGAAGTGAACATGGCATGTGTTTATTTACACTCAATTTTCATAATTCCATAATTCTTTTTCTGGATGCAGATGTCATTTTTGGTCCAAAGTCTATTGGGATTGCTTTGGATAACTGAATTACTGAACATAACCAAGATTTTCATAGTGGATCATTGCACATTCTTGCTTTTATTGTACACTATAGTGTATTCCTGGTTCTGCTTGTTTCACTCAACATCAGTTCATGTAAAACTTTCCAGGCCTTTATACAATCAGTCTGTTAATCATTTTTTATAGAACAATAATAATATATTACCTTTATTTACCACAACTTGTTCAGCCATTCCCAAATTGATGGGCATTCACTCCTTTTCTAATTCTTTGCTACCACAAAAAGAGCTGCTACAAACATTTGTGCATATGTGAGTCCTTTTCCCTCCTTTAAGATTTCCTTGGGATAGAGACCTGTAATGACACTGTTGGGTCAAAGAATATGCACAGTTTTATAGCTCTTTGGACATAGATCTAGTTTGTTCTCTAAAATGGTTAGATCATTTCCCAAATAACTCAACCAAAAATGCATTAGTGTCCCAATTTTCCCACATTGTATCCAATAACTTATCTTTATCTTTTCTGATCATCTTAGCCAATTTAGAGGTATGAGTGTCACATCAGAGTTGTTTTAATTTGCATTTCTCTATTCAATAGTGATTGAGAGCATTTTTTCACATAATTATAAGGGTTTTAATTCTGTCATCTGAAAATTATCTGTTGTTATCCTTTGCCCATGTTATATCAATTGGGGAATGAATTGCATTCTTATAAAATTGACACAGTTCTTTATATATTTTATAAATGAGACTTTTATCAAAAATATTGGGTGTAAAGATTTTTTCCCAGATTTGTACTTCCCCTTTAATTTTGTGTCTGTTGTTTTTATTTGTGCAAAAACTTTAATTTAATGCTACCAATGTTTGCCCTTCATAATGTTCTTTATATCTTCTTGAATCAAAAATTCCTCCCTTCTCCAAAGATTAAACAAATTATTCCTTATTCTCTTAAGTTGTTTATGGTATCATATTTTATGCCCAAATCCTGTATAGATTTGGATTTTATTTTGGTATGGAATGTGAGATGTAGGTCTATGATGAATTTCTGACATATTATTTCCCAGCATTTTTTTTTTTTTGTCAAATAGTGAGTTCTTATCCCAGAAGCTGCAGTTTGGTGGTTTATCAACTACTCAATTGCTATAGGCCTTGATTATTGTGTCATGTGTATCTAATCTATTTCCTTGATCAAACATTCTATTTCTTAGCCACTACCAAATGGTTTTGATGACTGCTGCTTCATAATATAATTTTAGGTTTGTCCCTGCTAAGCCATCACTTTTTGCATTTTTCCCTAATTCTTTGATATTCTGACCTTTTGTTTTTCAGATGAATTTTGTTATTTTTTCTAATTCTATACAATGATATTTTGGCAGTTTGACTGGTTTGGTATTGAACAAATAGAACAATTTAGGCAGAATTGTCAGTTTTATCATATTAGCTCAAATTAGCCATGAATAATTGTTATTTTCCCAATTGTTTAGATCTGATTTTATTTGTGTAAGAAGTGTTTTGTTATTGTGTTCATATAGTTCTTTGGTTTGTCTTGGCAGGTCAACCACTAGTATTTTATTTTGTCTACAGTAATTTTAAATGGAATAACTATTTCTATCTCTTGCTGATGTACTTTGTCAGTAATATACAGAAATGTTAATGATTTGTATTTATTTTATATCCTGAAATATTACCAAAGCTGTGAATTGTTTCTAGTAGATTTTTGGATGATTTTCTAGCATTGTCTAAGTATATCATCATCATCATCATCATATCATCTCCAAAGAATAATAGTTTTATTTACTCATTGCCTATTCTAATTCCTTTAATTTATTTTTCTATTCTTATTGCTAAAGTCAAAAAATTTAGTACAATGTTGAATAATAATGATGATGGTTATCTCCGTTTCAATTCTGATCTATTGGGAATGCTTTTCTCCATTACAAATAATGCTTTCTGTAGGTTTAGATAAATAATGCTTATTATTTTAAGGAACACTTTCTTTATCCCTATACCCTTTCAGAGTTTTTAACAGAAATGTGTGCTATATTTTGTCAAAAGCTTTTCCTGCATCTATTGAGATAATCGTATGATTTCTGTTGGTTTTGTTATAGATATGGTCGATTATGGTAATAGTTTTCCTGATAGTGAATCAGCCCTGCCTGCCTGCTAAAAATCCCAGATGGTCATAGTGTATTATCTTGCTGTTAAATTGCTATAATCTCTTTGCTAACATTTTATTTAAAATTGTCGCATCAATATTCATTAGGGAAATTAGTCTCTAATTTTCTTTCTGTGTTTTTGCCCTTCCTCTTTTAGGTATCAGTGCCATATTTGGGCATACAAGGAATTTGGCAGTACTTCTTATTTACTTATTTTTTTCAAATACTTTACATTGTATTGGTATTAATTGTTCTTTAAATGTTTGGTAGAATTAAGTTGTGAATCCATTTGACCCTGGAGATATTTTCTTAGGCAGTTCATTAATAACTTGATCAATTTCTTTTTCTAAAATGGATCTATTTCCTTATTTTATTTCCTTTTCTGTTATTTTTATAAATTTCTGGAAAATTTATTTTTTTGTAAATATTCATCCATTTCAGTTAGATTATTGAACTTGTTGCCATAGAGTTGTGAAAAATAGCTCCTAATGATTGCTTTCAATTCTCTTTTTCATTGGTGCTTAGTTCAATTGTTTCACTTTTGATGCTATTGATGATTTTTTTTTCTTTTTCTGGTCAAATTAGCCAAAGCTTTATCTATTTTGTTAGTTTTTTTTTTCATAAAACTACCTATTAGTTTTGTTTTTTACTTAAATAATTTTCTTAATTTCTATTTTTTTTTAGTTTCTCCTTTGAGTTTCAAAACTTTTATTTTGATATTTAATTGGGGGCTTTTAATTTGTTCTTTCTCTAACTTTTTTAGTTGAATGTCTAATTCTTTGATCTCTTCTGTCTCTATTTTATTTATGTAATTATTTAGAGATATAAAATTCCCCCTGAGAACTGCTTTGACTACATCTCATTGGATTTGGCATGTTGTCTCATTGTTGTCATTTTCTTATAGGAAATTATGAATTGTTTCTGTGATTTGCTGTTTGATCCACTCATACTTTAGAATTAGATTATTCAATTTACAATTGGTTTTTATTCTATCTTTTCTGTCCCTCTATTGAATATAAATTTTATTTCACTGTGGTCTGAAAAGGAAGCATTTATTATTTCCGCCTTTTTGCATTTGATTGTGAAGTTTTTATGCTCTAATATGTAGTCAGTTTTGTATAGGTGCCATGTATTGCTAAGAAAAAGGTGTATTCATTTCTGTTCCTATTCCAAAGATCTATTATATCTAGGTTTTCTAGGATTCTATTAACCTCCCTAATTCCTTTTATGTTTATTTTATGATTAAATTTGTCTGCTTCTGAGAGGGAAATTTGAAGTCCCCCATTAGAATAATTTTGTTGTCTATTCTTCCTGTAACTGGATTAAAATCTTCTCCAGGAATTCTGCTCTATCATTTGATGCATACACATTTACTACTTCATTATTTGTGGTACCCTTTATCAAGATGTACTTTCCTTCCTTATCACTTTTAATAAGACCTATTTTTTACTTTTACTTTATCTGAGATCATAATTGCTACCATTGCTTTTTTTTTTTTCTTTAGCTGAACATAATGAATTCTGTTCCAGCATTTTACTTTTATTCTGTATGTGTCTCTGTGTCAAATTTGCTTCTTGTAAACAATATATCGTAGGATTGTAGGATTCTTTTTAGTTTTCTGAGCTTAGTTTTTTGGAACTCATCCTACCCACTACCTTTTCTCTTTTCACTCCTCCCCTTTCCCTTAATTGTGTTTTTTTTAACCTACTCCACCCACTATTTTATCTTCTATCAACCCTTCCTTCCTTCTCTTACCTTTTATTTTAGTGTTTCTGCCCTCTCTTCAATCCTGTCTCTCCCTTTTCTTTTCCTTTTTTCTCCTCCTTTTTCTTTTTAGGGTGTGATAAATTTGTATGCCCAAATGAATGATTAAAATTTTCCCTCTTAAAACAAAAATTGATGAGATAAAGTTTCAGACAATGTTCATCTCCCTTCCTTTTTTTCCATTTATTGTAATAGGATTTTTTACCTCTTCATGTGAAATAATTGTTGCCTTATATACTTTCTCTTTCCTCTTTTTTTCTAGTACAGATGTTTTCCCACTCTCTAATGACTTTTCCTTTGATAGCATCATATTACAGACCGTTCACAATCATATCCTGAGTTCATATGATGCTACTCTCTGTAGCATAGATATAGTTCTCTAGAGCTATTTCCTATCTAGGGATGTAAACAGATTAAGTTTTAATATAAAGTTTTCCCCCTTTTACCTTTTTATGGCTTTCTTGCATCCTGTTTGTAGATTAAATTTTCTGTTTAGCTCTGGCTTTTTCAATAGAAATGATTGAAAGTCCTTACTTTTTTGAAGCTCCATTTCCTCCCCTCAAAGATAATGGTGTCTAACTGGGTAGCTACTTCTTAATTGTAACTCCAGGTCCTTTGCTTTCCTGAATATGGTATTCCAAGTCTTCAAATTGGCTATTGTAGAAGCTGTCAGTAATCCTGACCGTTGGTCCTTGGTATGTGAATTGTTTTTGTCTGACAGCTTGTAGTACTTTTTCCTTGAAATTATAGTTCTGGAATTTCATATCAATTTTTCTTGGGGTTTACCTTGTGGAATCTCTTTTGAGAGGAGATTCATGGATTCTTTCAATCAGTATTTCCCAGTTTCTAGAATATTGGAGCATTTTTCTTTAATGACTTCTTATGGAATGCTATCCAGCCTTTTTTTTTTTTTATCATAGCCTTCTTCTAGGCCAATAATTTTTAATTTTTTTTTCTTCTGGATCTATTTTCCAGTTCAGATATTTTGGCCAATGAGGCATTTCAAATTTTCTTCCATTTTTTTCATTCTTTGTAGTTTGTTTGACTGATTCTTGCTGTCTCACAAAGTCATCAGCTTCCATTTGCCCTGTTCTATTTTTTAATGTGTGATTTTCTTCAGTTATTTTTTGTATCTCCTTTTCCAATTGATTTATTCTACTGATTAAAGAGTTGTTTTCTTCAGACATTTTCCCTTCCTTTTCCAAACTATTGACTCATGCATCTCATTTTTCTTCTTATTTTTTCCTCTACCTCTCTTGTCTTTTGAAGGCTTTCATGAGCATTTCAAAAAAGCCTCTCTAGGCTTGAGATCTATTTAGATCATTCTTTCTGATTTCTTCTGTGAACATTCTGTCCTCATCTGATTTTGTGTTTTTATTTGAAAATATATATGTTTAATTAATCATAACACAAAAGAGATGAAATAATAAAATCAGTTGTAAGAATGAATGAATGAATTAACTCTCCAGTGGAAAGTATATAAATAACATAATATTGAAGAATCAATAACCAGTGGGGATGGGGGAATATATGTGTGTGTGTATGTGTGTGTGTATGTGTGTGTGTGTGTGTGTGTGTGTGTGTGTTTACCAAATAAAATGATAGTAATAAGAACATAATAACTGAAGAAAATAAGCTGTCCATAAAGAAAAAAATAATTGGCATAAACAATAAAACGAGTGGATGGATAGATTGATGAATAACTAAATGAATGAATGAAAAGCATTAAGTACTTACTAAGTGGCTGCTGAGAATAAAAGTGGCTGCTGAGAAAAAAATAAAAGGGAGTACAAAAAAGAGCCAAAGGACTCTACTTTGTCCTCAAGGAGTTTGCTATCTAATGTGTGAAATAGCATACAAACAAATATATGTAGCCATCTATATGCAGGATAAATACAAAATAATTGACAGAGGGAAAACTAAAATTAAAAGGAGTAAAGCAAGACTTTCTACAGAACATAGATTTCATAATTGTGTGTCTCATCCCAAAAAAGAAGGAAGCCAAAACACAAAAAAAGGGAATGAATAAAAAAAAAAAAAACTAATGACAGAATAATAGTTCAAATCTGTTCTTAGATAATTGCTAGTTATATGACACCACACAAGTCTTTTAACTCAGTTTGTCTCAGTTCTTCATTTGTAAAAATGAGCTGGAGATGAAAATAGCAAAATACTCACAACTGAAATAACTGAACAGCAAGGATAACAACAATATATAAATATATGCAATATATAAGTATAAATGGAAGAAAAGTAAATTAATTATACATAGCAGATGCATTGGCCATCAGGATAGTTTACAACATTGCTGTAATAGAACTGTAACACTTTGGTATTTATATTTCATGTAGGAAATTCATTTCCATTTTTAAAATGAAAAACAGAAATTATTTTATTGGTATTCAGATCATGTTACTGTAGAAATATAAAAGTGTGAAATACATAATATGCAAGCATCACACCAGAGTTGGTTATAAAACTGGGACTTAACTAGATTTCTTAGACTTATTACCTTATTTAATTAAATGGAGGAATGGGGAAGAAGAATGTCTTTGAGCTAGGAAGTATATAGTATTTTTTAAATGATATTTTAATAGGACTTTCTTAGTTCCTTACACTTTGGTAAATACCTTGATGAGATATTGATGTGAATTTACTGTGTAAACTATATAGTTCCAAGTTCAACTATATTCTGTCCTGAATTTTTAGCTAATATTTTGATTACACATTAGTTTTCTATCTCAAAAAATAAAGATTACAAGCACCTTGAATGTGGAAAATATAGCCAGCCCAATGTTGCAAAAATGATGACAGTGCAGCTTTTTTAGTAAGCAGTTGAGAACTATATACAAAAAGTTACTAAACAGTACATGTGTTTGACAAAAATATACAACTTCTGGCCCTATGAAGAAAAGAGATCAAAGAAAGAGTAAAAGATTCTAAATGTTGACTGATAGATGGGTGTATACATATATGTATCAATACTATAAACTAAAGAGAAATGTATCTGTTAAAAATATCTGAATAAGTTTTGGTACATACATGTGAATAAATAATATTATGTGAACAAATAGATGATTTCAAAGAGACACTGAGAAAAACTTATAGAAACTGATGCATAGTAAAGTAAGCAGAACCAAGAAAAGAACTTGTTACAAAACCATTATTATATAAACAATTTTGAATTTTATTATTATATAATAACAATAATACCACCATAAAAATTAACATTGAAAGCCAAACACTTATGTCCAATAAAATTACTATTCATGATTCTAAAGAAGTGATGAAGAAACAATATCCACCTCCTGATCTGAGGGTTATATCTATATAAAATTTACTAATTTTAACTTTCTTTTTAAAATAGTTTTTTTTTATTTTTCCAAATACATGCAAAGATAGTTTTCAACATTCTCCTCTACAAAACTTTGTTTTCCAAAATTTTCTCTCTTCTGCCTGCCTCTCCTAGACAGTAAGCAAACCAGTAGAGGTTAACCATATGCAACTATTCTAATCATAATTCCATGTTCATCGTGCTGCACAAAAAAAAAAAATCACACTAAAGGGGAAAGAACACATGAGAAAGAAAACAAACAAGTAAGCAAACAACAACCAAAAAATGAATATACTATACTCTGATCTACATTCAGTCTCTATATTCACTCTCTTTATATTACAAGTCTGTTGGAATTGCCTTGAATCATCTCATTGTTGAAAAGAGTCAAACCCATCACAGTTGATCATGTAATCTTATGACTGCATACAATGTTCTCTTAATTCTGTTCACTTCACTTAGCATCAGTTTATGTAAGTCTTTCCAGTCTTTTTTGAAGTCAGCCTGCTCATTTCTTATAAAATAATAATATCCCATAACATCACTATCACCTGTCACTTATACTTTTTGGTGGCAATTTAGGGGGAGACAACCTAGTAATGAACTTGCTCAAAAGGTTACTCATCAAATTGTATGGTATAATCTAATAAATATAGATTTGAAAGTACAAGTAGGCAAAGTATTATGGTACTATGTACCATAACTTATTCAGCCATTCTCCAACTAATGAGTATCTACTCAATTTCTAGTTCCTTGCCACTGCAAAAATAGTTGCTACAAACATTTTTGCATGTATGGATCCTTTTTTTTTTCTCTTTATTGATCTCTTTGGATTTTACACCCAGTAGAGACATGACTGAATCAAAGGGTATGCAGAGTTATATAGCCCTTTGGACACAGTTCCAAATTGCTCTCCAGAATGGTTGGATCAGTTCACAAATCTAACAACAATGCATAAGTATCCTCGTTTTCCCACATTCTTTCCAATATTTATTTTAGCCAATCTGAGAATTTAAAAGTGGTGAGAGAATATATTTAGTATGCAGAATGAAATGCATTTATTATATCTGTATTATATACATGTTTATATATCAGTTTCTTATAAAGATAAGTGGCTTTACTTCAGCTACTTTTTGCAAACCAGAATTTGAACTATGTTCATGAAATCCTGGACTTTGATCCAAATTCTGTTATTGTCAAACTCGATGAGAATGTAAACTCCTTGATTGAGGGATTATCTTATTTGATTATATTTTCACTGTCATTATTTTGCACAATGGTTGGCAAATTATTTTTATTAACTCATTAATTTCAAATATGTATTGTAGTTACATAAAGTGTTTTTGTAGAGACATACTTCTTATTTAACTGTGCAATGAAACATTATAATGTCAGCTCCCTGAATTCATAGTTACTCAGTGTACATAGGAAAAACTAATTGGATGAAAAATAAATATTTATTAAACTTAACTTTCAAATCTATATTTATTATATTATACCATACAATTTGATGAGTAACCTTTTGAGCAAATTCATTACTAGGCTTGTCTTCCCCTAAATTGCCACCAAAAAGTATAAGTGAGAGGTGATAGTGATATTCTGTGTCATATTTCAGAAACTGTGGAAGGCTCTCAAAATTTTCTAAATTCTTTTTAAAATGCATCATAAACACTCAAGATCTGTCAAAAATTTCATATCATTTGTGAACAATAGAACTTCATGGTCTTATAAGAATTAGTATGGAATGTTGTAGGGAGCCAGAACTCGGAAAAGATGTATTTAAATTTGGTGAATATGGTGCTTATAGTTAAGTACATATTCAATATGAGATAATAATTCTCTATGATGATATAAGGGTTGTGAGTGCTCAGTGTGTAGTGATGTAATCATATTGAATTATTTAAGGGCTGGGACAACTGGGAACACCCTCTCAGCCACAGCTCTCAGACACAGACACAAGAGAAGACTCTAGATTCCAGACTCCATCTTTGACCAACCACATGACAGCTCTCCTCTTTCCTTTCTTTCCTCCACTAAGACCAAGGACCCAGGTTGATTCTGATGTCCTCCAGAGAGCTAGTACAGACATTACATTTTGGTTACCAATGTGGGGCCCCAGAAACATAAGACTTTGCAAAGCAGGGCACAAAACAGTTTGGATGATGCAATCATAAGCTCAATGGAGAAGTCCCTGTGATCCAGAAAAAAGGAGAGTATAAAAAGAGACAAGCAGCAAACTTTGGTAAGAGCTAAACTAGTCACTTTGTTTTTTAAGGTGAAATGGGGCAAATACTAAGAAAAGAGCCTCCCCCATTCCAAGGAAAATATGAAGAATGCATAGTTAGGTTAATAAAGAAGCAAAGTTTGTTGATAACTTGGAAGTTCAATGGAGTCTTAAATATATTACAGTGCATGTCTTCTTAGCTCTTTAAGGAAGAAAAGTTAGAGCCAGATATGTGGGAAATAGTGGAAGAGCAACTAATTGCATATTATGAATCTATGGGTCCTCATGCAATTCCTGAAGAAACATTCCTTTTGTATAATATAATAAAATTGGCTTTAAGGAATCCCACAAGTTCTAAAATAAGGAAAAGTTCTAAGGAGAACAGTCAGACAAGGAAGTGTAAGGAGAAAGAGGAGGAGCAGAATGGTAGTGACAAAGCAACTGAAAGACATGGAGAATTGGATAAGACCAGTGCTGATGAACTTAAGGGATGTGGTGCTTCTCACTTTCACAGCTCAGTTTCACCTGCTTTCAAGGTGGTAAAGTAGGGCATCTGAAAGCTCAATGTTGGCATAGAGACAGAGTAAAAAGACAGGGTGGGAGAACAAGACCCAAAACCCCATGTCCAAAAGGCAACAAAGGCTTCCATTGGGCATTGGAATGTAGACTAATTCAGAGAAATGGGATGGGGGGGCCCAGCCCCAGGGCCCAAGATAAAAAATACTTAGGGCATGATGGCAACTGATGCTATACCCAGAGAGTCTTTAGAAGTTCACTACCTAGACATGACCAATCAGCTAGGAAGCAATCTGATGGGAGAAAGGGATTACACAATCAATCAGCCAGGAAGCAATCTGATGGGAGAAAGGGATTACAATTGGGGAGAATAGAGTTGTATGCTGTTGGAATCCTTACTAACTGCTAACTAATTAGAGTTGATCTAATCTTACAAGAAGATGTTTTGGCCAGAACCTGAAACAAGGTACTAAGTAGAACTAATCAATACAAGGCTTGTGTTCCCACCTTTACTCATTGGAGTCCACAAGTATGCTAGCTTCACAAAGTACACTTTCTAACTTCAAGGGAGTCCATACCTCCCTTAAAAAGCTCATTGGGCCAGAGAGCACTATGGGAGAAAACCCATAATCCCATTCTCTCAGAAGAGGCAGATAAAAGGCCAGCGATGAGGGATCTATGGCAGAATACATTTTTTCCTCTTGGCTGGCTGATCGCGCTGGACTTGAGAGGAACGACTCTGGTGCAGAGAACACTTTGACGGATTTCAGTGGAGCTACGCCAGAAGCCCTCTCTCCGCGGCAAGTTGGTGGCTGGGCTCCCCAGAAGGAGATAAGAGAGACCTTCCATCTCTGTCTTGGTTGGAGGCAGAAGAAAGCAGAGGCAGAGGCTGAAGGACAGAACCTTTGGATTTGGAGACATCCGAAGGGCTCCAAGCCTCTAAACCGGCTTTGCCTTGAGAAGAACAGGAACTCCAACATTTGAACTCATAACAGTATGCAGCTGGGACAACTGAGATACCTCATGGAGAAATGAAATCTGTTCCTCTCCAGCCTATGGATGCATTGCCTTCAGGCACAATAGGCTTGAATATTTCACCTCCTGAGAGAGCTTACAAAACAATGTCCATCCATACACTGATGTGAGAAACTGGGGAATGTGTAGATAATATCCCAGTCATTAACCAGGAGAAGTAGTAGCATCAGGTTTACTGATACAGACTCCTAATAGGCAATCTGGTGATATTTGACCACATTGTGATTACCAACAACAGAACCCAGGAATATACCAGACAGCAATTGTGACAGATGACCAACCTATGCTCATTATCTATATAAATGGCATACTATTAGAAGGGTTGGTAGACACAGGTGCAGATCGTACAGTCATTAGAGGTGCCAACTGGCCCAGTCACTGGCCAAAGGTTAAGGCAGACACCTACATGTCTGGTGTAGGAGGATCAATAGCAGCTGAAGTTAGTGCTACCCCTTTAAGATGGATATTTGAAGGTGAAATGAGTTTTTACTTTTGTAGTTGAAAAAAATCCCATAAATTTATGGGGAAGAGACCTCTTACAACAATTAGGATTAAAATTGAGTACTTCAGCATTTTAGGCAGGGTTGCTATTGAAGGCTTGCCAACACTTTCACCTGTTCTTATCCAATGGAAAACTGATACACCAGTGTGGATAGAACAGTGGTCCTTAGATAACAATAAAATTCAGGCCTTATTAGATATAGTACAGGAGCAACTTAACCAAGGACACTTAAAACCTTCTCTAAGTCCTTGGAATTCCCCAGTACTTACACTTCCCCAGTGTAAGAAAGAAATCAGGAAAATGGAGGCTGCTGACTGATTTGAGAAAAGTAAATGAACAAATGGAAACCATGGGAACTCTTCAGCCTGGATTTCTGTCTCCTACTCAATTGCCTAGAGAATGGCTCTTTGGGTTATAGACATTAAGGATTGTTTCTGTTCTATCTCTTTGGATAAGGAGGATATGGAAAGATTTGCCTTTTCAGTGCCCAGTGTTAACTTAGCTGAGCCTTATAAAAGATATGAATAGACAGTTTTCACACAGGGAATGAAAAACAGTCCCACTATGTGTCAAATGTATGTTGCTGCTGCTCTTGCTCCAGTAAGAAAAGCATTTCCAAAAGTTATGCTATTACATTATATGGATGATATATTGGGATGCGCACCTGAGGAATAAATATTACAAGCATGTCTACAAAAGACCATAGAAACACTAAGGAACTACAAATTGTACATAGCTCCAGAAAAGTTCAGACATGCTCCTTTTCAATATTTAGGATATGAGGTATGCCCTAAGGTATAAATACAATTTATGTATATATATCAGCTCTAAGGAACTTCAAGGGCAAGTGTGAAAGCATGCAGCTAAGATTTATAAATTGCAAATGTAAGATTTCCACACTCATACTGGACATTCAGGCCCTATTGTTATATGGAAATTCAAAGGCAGATAGCCTTCTAACTATGTTAATCAATACCCCTATGTGCAGGCAGCCCAAGAATCTCATTCTAAATATCATCAGGCTGCTCAAGCTTTATATTTGCAATTTGAGATTGCAAAAGAAGAAGATAGGAGCATAGTAAAAACCTGTACAGCTTGTCTTCCTTTACATGTGCCTACGCTCTCTCCAGGGAAGAACCCTTGTGGTTTGAGACCCAGTGAAATTTGGCAGATGGATGTGACACATTATAAATCTTTTGGTCGTCTGTCTTTTATCCACGTTGTGGTAGACACCTTCTCAGGATTCACTTGCAATACCAGCAGCAAAAGAAACAGCCTGAGTGGTCACTGAATTCCTTATACACATATTTGCAATCATGGGTGTGCCACAAGCAATAAAAACAGATAATGAACCTCCATATACTTCTAAACATTTTGCACACTTTTGTGCACAGTATAACATTTTACACACCACTGGCATACCCTTTAATCCTCAAGGACAGGAAATAGTAGAGAAGAAACAGACATCAAGATGCTCCTCCAAAAACAAAAGAAAGGGGAGCCACAGGTAACCCTAGAGAATATCTAAATCTAACCCTTTATACTATTAACTTCTTGATTTTACACAGATGCACTGGATCCAGCAGACAGGTTTTATAACCTACCAGAAGGGCAGTGTCCAATGCAAGCAGCTCCACTATCTTTTACATAATCTCCAGGTGATGTGAAGAGACCCAGAAAGTGGTAAATGAAAGAGAGCAGATAGATTAACTGCTCAGGAGAGAGGGTTTGCTGGTATCTCTACAGGTGGAGAAGTAATCAAATGCCAATGAGCCATAGTCACCTTGTCCATCAGAGTGAGATGGAAAAGACTCTTGAAACAAAAGAGAAAAATCAGGTACTTCCATCGCTGATTGTGCCTGCCACTGAAAGAGCATAACAGTTATGGCAATTGACTGATGGACATCAAAAAATTGTTGATAAGACTGTTACAGGACTTTTGGGGGCGGAGCAGGTATACACGAGTCTCCAAGCTCCTCTCATTCCCCTCATAACCAACTATTTAATCCAGTCTCAAAAATAACTCTTCACTACTTAAATTCATGAAGATTAGAAGCACTACAACTTACCAGCCAAAGTCAATCCTGAAGATCGCCAGGAAAGGTTTATGCTGAGGGGCCAGGAACAGACTAGCACAGGCAGTGAGAGGCTAGCATCCTGAGCAAACCAGGGGTGGGGGTAATCTCTGTGGCTAGAGAAGTTATAGGGACCACTCTGCTATAGGCTAACTGCTCTGCCTTGATTACAAAGCAATAAACTGGCAGAGAAATTAAAGCCTAAAACAGATGTTCTAAAAAACGCCAGAACCTAACAAGATCTGGCTGTAACCCCTCAAACCCGGAAGTGACTTAGGCAGACTTTACCACAGCCCTGCAGCCACATCCTACAGTTCGGGGCTTTTGCAGGGGCAGTTACTAATCTGCATGGCAGGGGGGCACAGCCTGGGCAGCCTCTAATTGGCACAGTGGGGAGCTCAGCCTGGGGCAATAGAACCTCCCCTGTTGACTGCATTTCTGGGCAGACACTTCTGGTCCCTGCAAATCCATTCAATGCTCAGCTGCTAATACCCATAGCCCCAGGGCAGGGTTTGGCTTGGGGCAGTGAAACTCTCACTGCTAAGTGTCTAGCCCCAGGGCAGCTGTTATCTCACACAGCAGGTTTCTTTGAAGCACACTTTCCCAGCTCAGCCCTGCAGGCCTGAGTTACTTTCAGGTGGGGAACTCTTTCCCAGAGCACTCCAGTACCTAGCTGCTTTTTGTAGTGGGTTGGCAGGACAGCTACCCATCCATACACCTTTCACTGCTCTGCAGAGGAAGCTGGTAACCTCTTGGCTCTGAAGGCAGACCTTACAGGCTTTAACAAAATGAGTAAAAAAATCAAAAGAATGATTGATAGTTTCTACACAGAAAGAGAACAGCTTTTCAACCCTGAAGAGACTAATAGCAGACAGTCTCCAGACAATTGTTGGTCTCCAATACCAAAGGCTCTTCTAGAAGAGACTATTAAAAACCTTAAAAGAGAGCTAGAAGAAAAATGGGTAAAGGCACATAACTCACTAAAAGAAAAATTTGATAAAGTGGAAAAAGAAAACAACTTCCTGAAATGTGAATTGGAAAAGGTAAAAAACTCCCAAGAAGTGCAGGGAGAGTTTGCAAATTGGAAAAAGAAAATAACTCACTAAAAAAAAAAAAAAAAATTAGTGAAATGGAAAAAAATTCCATAGAGCAAAACAACTCAATTTGACATATACAAAAAGAAGTAAAAATAAGCTAATGAAGAAAATAACCCACTAAAAATCAGAACTAAACAAACAGAAATGACTGATTCATTGAGACATCAAGAATCAGTCAAGTAAAACCAAAAAAATGAAAGATTGGAAAAAAATGTCAAACATTTACTTGGAAAAACAACAGACCTGGAAAATAGATCTAGGAGAGATAACCTGAGGATCATCGGACTACCAGAAAATTATGATGAAACAAAGAGCCTAGATACTATTTTACAGGAAATCATCAAAGAGAACTGCCCAGAAGTAATAGAACTGGAAGGGAAAATAGGCATTGAAAGAATTCATCGAACACCTTCTGAAAAAGACCCTAAAATAAAGATTCCAAGGAATATTGTGGCCAAATTTCAGAATTTTCAGACTAAAGAAGAAATTTTACAAGCAGCCAGGAAAAAACAGTTCAAATACCAAGATGCCACAATAAGGGTCACGCAAGATCTGGCTGCCTCAACATTAAAGGATCGTAGGGCCTGGAATCCGATATTCTGAAAGGCAAAAGAACCTGGAATGCAGCCAAGAATAAACTACCCAGCTAAGCTGAGTATTTTTTTCCACGGAAGAAGATTGACATTTAATGAAATAGAGGAATTCCATCTGTTTCTAGGGAAAAAAAAAAAAAAACAGACTTAAACAAAAAATTTGATCTCCAACAACAGGAATCAAGAGAAGTAGAAAAAGGTAAAAGGAACTCTTGAGAACTGTATTTCTGTTCTGCATATACATAAAAACCATATGTATAATTTGATTTTACCGATATAACATAAAAAAGGGAAGTGGAAATGGAAAGAGGATAGTGTCAGAAAAAGGGAAGAGGGGAAATAAAAAGAGGGAAACTATATGTGACAGTGAGGCAAAGGAAACCTATCATATATGAGGGAACTTAGAGAGGGGGAGGAACATTGTGTGAATTCTACTCTCATCAGAGTTGGCTCAAAGAAGAAACAATTGACATATTTGTTTTACAGAGATTCTTCTCTCACTTCATTAAAAAGTGGGAGAGGAAAAGGGAGAAGGAAAAAGAGTAATAAGGGAAGGGTACAAAAAAGGGGAAGGGATTCAAAGGGAGGAGAGAGGGATACTAAAGAGGGAGAGCTGCATGACATTAGTGGGACCAATAAGTTTAATACTAGGGAAGAAAGGAAGGAGGGCAAGAAAAAGAAAAGTGTAATCTGGGGATATTAGGATGGCAGGAAATACAGAATTGGTTATTTTAACTGTAAATTGAATGGGATGAACTCTCTCATAAAGAGGAGGCAGATAGCAGACTGGATCAAAAGTCAGAAACCTAGAATCTGTTGTTTACAGGAAATACATTTAAAACAGGGAGATACATACAGAGTAAAGGTAAAAGGCTGGAGTAGAATCTATTATGCTTCAGGTGAAGTCAAAAAAGCAGGGGTAGCCATCCTTATCTCAGATCAAGCAAAACCCAAAACTGATCTAATTAAAAGAGATAAGGAAGGAAACTATATCTTGCTTAAGGGTACTATAGACAATGAAGCAATATCAGTATTAAACATATATGCACCAAGTGGTATAGCATCTAACTTCCTTAAAGAGAAGTTAAGAGAGTTGTGAGAAGAAATAGACAGCAAAACTATAATAGTGGGAGATCTCAATCTTGTACTCTCAGATTTAGATAAATCAAATCAAAAAACAAATAAGAAACACATTAAAGAGGTAAATAGAATATTAGAAAAATTAGTTATGATAGATCTCTGTAGAAAACTGAATGATGACAGAAAGGAATATACTTTCTTCTCAGCAGTTCATGGAACCTACACAAAAATTGACCATATATTAGGACATAAAGACCTCAAAATTAAATGCAGGAAGATAGAAATAGAAAATACTTTCTTTTCAGATCACAATGCAATAAAAACTACATTCAACAAAAAGTTAGATATAAATAGACCAAAAAGTAATTGGAAACTAAATAATCTCATCTTAAAGAATGACTGGGTGAAACAGCAAATTATAGACACAATTAATAATTTCACTCAAGATAATGACAATGATGAGACATCATATCAAAATTTATGGGATGCAGCCAAAGTGGTGATAAGGGGAAATTTTATATCCTTAGAGGCTTACTTGAATAAAATAGAAAAAGAGAAGATCAATGAATTGGGCCTGGAACTTAAAAATTAGAAAAAGACCAAATTAAAAACCCCCAATCAATTACTAAACTTGAAATTCTAAAATTAAAAGGAGAAATTAATAATTTAGAAAGTAAAAATACTATTGAACTAATAAATAAAATTGAGTTGGTTTTATGAAAAAAACTAATAAAATCGCTAAACCATTGGTAAATCTGATTAGAAAAAGGAGAGAGGGAAATCAAATTAGCAGTCTTAAAAATGATAAAGGAGAACTTTCCACTGATGAAGAGGAAATTAAAGAAATAATAAAGGGTTACTTTGCCCAACTTTATGCCAATAAATTTGATAACCTAAGCGAAATGGATGACTACCTCCAAAAATATAGGCTTCCCAGATTATCAGAGGAGGAAGTAAATTGCTTAAATAGTCCCATTTCAGAAAAAGAAATAGAACAAGCTATTAATCAACTCCCCCAAAAAAAACCCCTGGCACCAGATGGATTTACATGTGAATTCTACCAAACATTCAAAGAACAATTAACTCCAATGCTAAATAAACTATTTGAAAATATAGGGATTGAAGGAGTCCTACCAAACTCCTTTTATGACACAGACATGGTACTGATACCTAAACCAGGTAGGCTGAAAACAGAGAAAGAAAATTATAGACCAATCTCCCTAATGAATATTGATGCTAAAATCTTAAATAAAATATTAGCAAAAAGATTACAGAAAATCGTCACCAGGACAATACAGTATGACCAAGTAGGATTTATACCAGGAATGCAGGGCTGGTTCAATATTAGGAAAACTATTAGCATAATTGACTACATCAATAACCAAACAAACAAAAACCATATGATCATCTCAATAGATGCAGAAAAAGCATTTGATAAAATCCAACATCCATTCCTAATAAAAACACTTGGGAGCATAGGAATAAATGGACTTTTCCTTAAAATAGTCAGGAGCATATATTTAAAACCTTCAGTAAGCATCATATGCAATGGGGAAAAACTGGAACCTTTCCCAGTAAGATCTGGAGTGAAGCAAGGTTGCCCACTATCACCATTATTATTTAATATCGTATTAGAAACACTAGCCTCCGCAATAAGAGTTGAGAAAGATATTAAAGGAATTAGAGTAGGCAATGAGGAAACCAAACTATCACTCTTTGCAGATGATATGATGGTATACCTAGAGAACCCCAGAGATTCTACTAAAAAGCTATTGGAAATAATTCATAATTTTAGCAAAGTAGCTGGCTACAAAATAAATCCCCATAAATCCTCAGCATTTTTATACATCACCAACAAAACCCAACAACAAGAGATACAGAGAAATTCCATTCAGAATAACTGTTGATACCATAAAATATTTGGGAATCTATCTACCAAAGGAAAGTCAGGAATTATATGAGCAAAATTATAAAAAAGTCTCCACACAAATAAAGTCAGACTTAAATAATTGGAAAAATATTAAGTGCTCTTGGATCGGCCGAGCGAACATAATAAAGATGACAATACTCCCTAAACTAATCTATTTATTTAGTGCTATATCAATCAGACTTCCAAGAAAATATTTTAATGATCTAGAAAAAATAACAACAAAATTCATATGGAACAATAAAAAGTCGAGAATCTCAAGGGAATTAATGAAAAAAAAAAAATCAAATGAAGGTGGCCTAGCTGTACCTGATCTAAAATTATATTATAAAGCAGCAGTCACTAAAACCATTTGGTACTGGCTGAAAAATAGATTAGTGGATCAGTGGAAAAGGCTAGGTTCACAAGACAGAATAGTCAACTATAGCAATCTAGTGTTTGACAAACCCAAAGCCCCTAACTTCTGGGAAAAGAATTCATTATTTGATAAAAACTGCTGGGATAATTGGAAAATAGTATGGCAGAAATTAGGCATGGACCCACACTTAACACCATATACCAAGATAAGATCAAAATGGGTCCATGACCTAGGCATAAAGAACTAGATTATAAATAAATTAGAGGAACATAGAATAGTTTATCTCTCAGACTTGTGGAGGAGAAAGAAATTTGTGACCAAAGATGAACTAGAGACCATTACTGATCACAAAATAGAAAATTTTGATTACATCAAATTAAAAAGCCTTTGTACAAATAAAACTAATGCAAACAAGATTAGAAGGGAAGCAACAAACTGGGAAAACATCTTCACAGTTAAAGGTTCTGATAAAGGCCTCATTTCCAAAATATATAGAGAACTGACTCAAATTTATAAGAAATCAAGCCATTCTCCAATTGATAAATGGTCAAAGGATATGAACAGACAATTTTCAGAGGATGAAATTGAAACTATTACCACTCATATGAAAGAGTGTTCCAAATCATTATTGATCAGAGAAATGCAAATTAAGACAACTCTGAGATACCACTACACACCTGTCAGATTGGCTAAGATGACAGGAAAAAATAATGATGAATGTTGGAGGGGATGCGGGAAAACTGGGACACTAATGAATTGTTGGTGGAGTTGTGAACGAATCCAACCATTCTGGAGAGCAATCTGGAATTATGCCCAAAAAATTATCAAATTGTGCATACCCTTTGATCCAGCAGTGTTTCTACTGGGCTTATATCCCAAAGAAATACTAAAGAAGGGAAAGGGACCTGTATGTGCCAAAATGTTTGTAGCAGCCCTGTTTGTAGTGGCTAGAAACTGGAAAATGAATGGATGCCCATCAATTGGAGAATGGTTGGGTAAATTGTGGTATATGAATGTTATGGAATATTATTGTTCTGTAAGAAATGACCAGCAGGATGAATACAGAGAGGACTGGCGAGACTTACATAAACTGATGCTAAGTGAAATGAGCAGAACCAGGAGATCATTATACACTTCGACAACGATATTGTATGAGGACATATTTTGATGGAAGTGGATTTCTTTGACAAAGAGACCTGAGTTTCAATTGATAAATGACGGACAAAAGCAGCTACACCCAAAGAAAGAACACTGGGAAACGAATGTGAACTATCTGCATTTTTATTTTTCTTCCCGGGTTATTTATACCTTCTGAATCCAATTCTCCCTACGCAACAAGAGAACTGTTCAGTTCTGCAAACATATATTGTATCTAGAATATACTGCAACATATCAAAAATATAAAGGACTGCTTGCCATCTAGGGGAGGGGGTGGAGGGAGGGAGGGAAAAAAAAATCGGAACAGAAACGAGTGTCAATATAAAGTAATTATTAAATAAAAATTAAAAAAAAAAGAAAATTATAGACCAATCTCCCTAATGAATATTGATGCTAAAATCTTAAATAAGATATTAGCAAAAAGACTACAGAAAATCATCCTCAGGATAATACACCACAATCAAGTAGGATTTATACCAGGAATGCAGGGCTGGTTCAATATTAGGAAAACTATCAGTATAATTGGACATATTAATAATAAAATTAACAAAAACCATACGATCATCTCAATAGATGCAGAAAAAGCATTTGATAAAATTTCCTATTAAAAACTCTTGAGAGTATAGGAATAAATGGACTTTTCCTTAAAATAATCAGGAGCATCTCTTTAAATCCAGCAGTCAGAATCATATGTAATGGGGACAAACTGCAACCATTTCCAATAAGATCAGGAGTGAAACAAGGTTGCTCACTATCACCGTTACTATTTAATATTGTATTAGAAATGCTAGCTTTGGCAATAAGAGTTGAGAAAGAGATTAAAGGAATAAGAATAGGCAATGGGAAAACCAAATTTTCACTCTTTGCTGATGTTATGATGGTATACTTAGAGAACCCCAGAGATTCTACTAAAAAGTTATTAGAAACAATCCACACCTTCAGCAAAGTTGCAGGATATAAAATAAACCCACATAAGTCATCAGCATTCTTATATATCACTAACAAAACCCAACAGTTAGACTTACAAAGAGAAATTCCATTTAAAGTAACTATTGATTGTATAAAATATTTAGGAATCTATCTGCCAAGGGAAAATCAGAAACTTTATGAGCGAAACTACAAAACACTTTCCATACAAATTAAGTCTGATCTAACCAACTGGAAAAATATTAAATGCTCTTGGATTGGGCGAACAAATATAATAAAGATCACAATATTACCTAAATTAATCAATTTATTTAGCGCCATACCAGACTCCCAAAAAACTACTTTGATGAACTAGAAAAAATAACAACAAAGTTCATATGGAAAAACAAAAGGTCAAGAATTTCAAGGGAATTAATGAAAAAAAAATCAAATGAAGGTGGCCTAGCTGTACCAGATCTAAAATTATATTACAAAGCAGCAGTTACTAAAAACATCTGGTATTGGCTAAGAAATATACTAGTTGATCAATGGAATAGGTTAGGTTCAAAGGACAAAACAGCCAATAACTTTAATAATATAGTGTTTGACAAACCCAACGACCCCAGTTTCTGAGATAAGAATGCATTATTTGACAAAAATTGCTGGGAAAATTGGAAATTAGTATGGCAGAAACTAGGCATTGACCCACACTTAACACCGTACACCAAGATAAGGTCAAAATGGGTTCATGACCTAGGCATAAAGAATGAGATTATAAATAAATTGGAAGAGCATAGGATAGTTTACCTCTCAGACCTGTGGAAGAGGGAGGAATTTATGATCAAAGAAGAACTAGAGATCACTATTGACCACAAAATAGAAAATTTTGATTATATCAAGTTGAAAAGTTTTTGTACAAACAAAACAAATGCAGACAAAATTAGAAGGAAAACAATAAACTGGGAAAACATTTTTATAATCAAAGGTTCTGATAAAGGCCTCATTTCCAAAATATATAGAGAATTGACTCTAATTTATAAGAAATCAAACCATTCTCCACTTGATAAATGGTCAAAGGATATGAACAGACAATTCTCAGATGAAGAAATTGAAACTATTTATAGACATATGAAAATATGCTCCAAATCATTATTAATCAGAGAAATGCAAATTAAGGCAACTTTGAGATACCACTACACACCTGTCAGATTGGCTAAAGTGACAGGGAAAGATAATGTGGAATGTTGGAGGGGATGTGGGAAAACAGGGACACTGATACATTGTTGGTGGAATTGTGAACACATCCAGCCATTCTGGAGAGCAATTTGGAACTATGCTCAAAAAGCTATCAAATTGTGCATACCCTTTGATCCAGCAGTGTTCCTACTGGGCTTATACCGTAAAAAGATACTAAAGAAGGGAAAGGGACCTGTATGTGCCAAAATGTTTGTGGCAGCCCTGTTTGTAGTGGCTAGAAGGTGGAAAATGAATGGATGCCCATCAATTGGAGAATGGTTGAGTAAATTTTGGCATGTGAACGTTATGGAATATTACTGTTCTGTAAGGTATGACCAGCGGGATGAATACAGAGAGGACTGGCAAGACTTACATGAACTGATGCTAAGTGAAATGAGCAGAACCAGGAGATCATTATATACCTCAACGATACTGTTTGAGGATGTATTCTGATGGAAGTGGTTCTCTTCGATAAAGAGAGCTAATTCAGTTTTAATTGATCAAAGATAGACAGAAGCAGCTACACCCAAAGAAAGAACACTGAGAAATGAATATAAACTGCTTGCATTTTTGTTTTTCTTCCCGGGTTATTTATACCTTCTGAATCCAATTCTCCCTGTGCAACAAGAAAACTGTTCAGTTCTGCACACATATATTGTATCTAGGATATACTGTAACCTATTCAACATGTAAAGGACTGCTTGCCATCTGGGGGAGGGGGTGGAGGAAGGGAGGGGAAAAATCAGAACAGAAGTGAATGCAAGGGATAATGCTGTAAAAATTTACCCTTGCATGGGTTCTATTAATAAGAAGTTTTATATATATATACATTTATACATATACATATATATATATAATATATATATATATATATATATTATATATATATATATATATATAAAGACTGTTGCAGGACTTTAAAACATACAGGAATCATTGGATTCCCTGGCATGTGAAGTAATGGACAATAGATTGGTTTTGGAATATCTCTTGACTGCTGAAGGATATGTATGTGTGATTGTTATTTATATAATCTTCTAGGATTTATGGACATATATATTCATATTGTTTGTTATATTACTAAGTTTATTCATGTTGTTTGTTACATCACTATTAGCCTGTGTTATATTACTATGTGCTTGTGTAATACCTCCCATGCTGATGGATTTATGTATACCTGTTTCAATTTCAGCCCCGAGGAAACCTGCTAACAATATCTGGCTTGACTTTTCATTTCCCTTTGGTGTTTTCATCTCCCTGAGAAGTCAGGAAAAGCTTGATCATCTTCTTTTTAGTGTTTTCACCTCTCTTCTTTAGAAGTCAGGGAAGGGAGGGAGGGGGGTGGGGAGTGACAGCTTGTGTTCTAAAACAAAAGAAAGTAGGAGATGTAGAGGGCTGGAACTCTGAAAAAGGTGAACTTAAATGGAGATCAGCATGGTGCTTATAGTTAAGTATCTATTCATTGTGAGATAATGGTTCTCTGTGGTGATATAATAGTTGTGTGTACTCAGTGTAGTATAGTGATATAATCTTTCTGAAGTATTTAAGGGCTGGAACAACTGGGAACACCCTCTCAGCCACAGATACAAGAGAAGAAGCCAGATTCTAGACTCTGCCTTTGACCAGCCATGTGACAGGTCTTCTGCCTCCTTCACTCCTCTACTAAGACCAAGGACTTGGGCTGATTCTGAGGTCTTCCAAAGAGCTAGTCTGGACATTACAGAATATGACCTAACAATTGGTAGGAAAAAAAAATCATGCTTATCATAAATAGACTAAAATGTTTTGACAACATGTGATAAGAAATATGAAATGGCTACAGTCAAAAGTTGTTACACATGTCTAAAAAGAATGAGATTCTTATATCATAAGAGTAAGAAATTGATGGATTGTCAAATGACTTATTAAATTTATTTTTAGCTATATCTATATATGTGTATGTATGTATGTGTATATATATATATTATATATATATTTTAAACAAAGGATTTTAATGAAATGGATACAGCTTTTCTGGAAGATTTATAGAAAGACAAAGTTAGTTAGAGCATAACATTTAAAAAGTGGCAATGCATTATCATGCTCTTTGCTGGACAGAGTATCCACATCAATGACATAACTAAGCTATTAAAAAATAAATTAACAACAGAGCTTCCAGATGCATAGCTGACTTCCTCCCACCCCAATGTGGTAATTTCAGATCTTTGAAAACAAGTAAAAGATAAGACATTGGGCTTCTTGAATCCCACTGAATCAATGCAGCAAGTTTTTCTTAAGAGAAATTAGGTAAGGGATATACAATTAGAATTTGCATACATATACATTTTTTAGAGAAATTTCTAGCTTGCAAAGTCATCAAAAATTACTTCCATAAATTGAGGACATTACAGCAATCACACAGACACACACTTCTGCTTGCCTACAAGTAGAATGGATTAGATGATCTCTCCTAGGTCTAGTTGGATTTGCTTTGGCTTGAGGTCACAGAGGCCTTCCAAATATAAAGCAGGCAAAGGGAAAAATAGTATTCCTTTTTGTTCTCTCCACAGAGGGAAGAAGCAGAGGAAGTAGAGAATAATATTCTATTCTTCCTGTTACAAGTAAAAATTTTAAAAGGCATTACATAATTTGCTGTATGTTCTCTTTTCCCTTCCTTTTAGTAGAGTTAATTCAAACTTATCAGAATAACTATAGCCTGTTCCTACATATCAACTGGGGATTTGAAGAAAAATTTCCCATGTTGTAGTCCAAACTTTTTGCCACTTCTAAAGGTGATTTCTGGCCCTTTTCAATGAACCATCAGTATTGAATTTAGAAAATCCAACTCTTTTTTTATAAGAGAAAGTATCCTTTTAAATGACTCATTGGTGTCTCTTTTTGAGACCTATTCTTTTAACTTGCTTTACACTGGAGGAGAGCCTCTTATTATTACACTCTTTATTCTGGAAGCCAAAAGCTAAGAAAACATCAACAGAAAATTGTATTTCCAAGAGTGCCTAGGTAGAAAGTCTCTTAATATCAGGAAAAAATTATACTTCAAAGCAAAGAGTAGCTTCCTAGGGCTATAGTCATTTCATATCAGATGGTGTCTCAAGTTTTAAGTTGAGTTATGGTTTCTGAAGCTGATTTTGAATGTGTTTTCAGTCTCATCTCTAATAAATTATAATCTCTTCATGTATGCTTTCTTCTTCCTTTTTCCTTACAAATATATTTGTCTATTATGCCTGTATTATATTATATGTCTAAAACAAAGATGGTTAAAGATTCCTACACACCAATTGGATCCTTAAGCTTTCATCCCATTTATTTTCTTTGACACAAAATTATGCAATCAAATTCTACCTGACTCTAATCCTTCCTTAATGACATGTATTTTTCCTTCCTCACAACTCAATTGAAACTGTTCTTCTCAAGTAATTGGAACTATGCCCAAAGGGCTATAAATTTGTGCACACCCTTTGATCCAGCAGTGTAACTATTGGAGTATGTATCCCAAAGAGATCATGAAAGAGGAAAAGGACTCAAATATAAAAATGTTTGTAGCAGATTTTTTTGTGGTGGCAAGGAACTAGAAATTGAGTGGACGCCCATAGATCAGGGAATGATTAAATAAGTTATAGTTCATGAATGTAATGGAACATTATTGTTCAATAATCAATATGAACAGGATGATTTTAGAAAAATCTGTGTGTGTAAAGACTTACATAAATTAATGATGAATGAAGTAAACAGAAGCAGAAAAACATTGTACATGGTCAGCAAGATCATTTGATGTTTAACTGTGATAGACTTGGCTCTTTCTAGCTAAACATTGCTCCAAGATAATTCTAATAATCTTGGGATGGAAAATCTGAATCTAGAGAAAGAACTTTGGAGAATATACATTGATGGAGGCATACTGTTTTCATTTTTCCCCCTTTTTAATGTTTTTTTTCCCAGTTATACATGTACACACATTTTCTAAATATACATTTTATATGAATCATTTTGGGTGAGAAAAATCAGAACAAAAAGGAAAAGCCACAAGAGGAAAAAAAAAGAAGAAAAAATCTAAAAAGTGAACATGGTATGTGTTGATTTACATTTAGTATCCATAGTTCTGTTTCTGGATGGAGATGGCATTCTCTGTCCAAAATCTATTGGGATTACTTTGGATCACTAAACCACTGAGAAAACCAAGTCTTTCATAAATGGGCATCACAAAGTCTTGCTGTGACTATATTAAGTGTATTGTTGGACCTACTTATTTTGTTCAGCATCAGTTCAAGCAAATCTTTCCAGGCCTTTCTAAAATTAGATTTTTAATCATGTTTTTACAGAATACTAATATTCTATTTTTTTATGTACCATAACATATTCAGTCATTCTATAATTGATGGTCATTTGCTCATTTTCCAATTCAATTACACCATAAAAAAAAAAAAAAAAAAGAGCGGCAACAACATTTCTGGACATGTAGGTCCTGTTTCCTCCTTTATGATTTCCTTAGGATAGAGATCAAGTAGTAGCATATGCATAGTTTTATAGCCCTTTGGGCATAGCTTCAAATTGCTCTCCAGAATGGTTGGATAATTTCACAACTCCACCAACAATGCATTAGTGTCCCAGTTTTCTCACATGCCCACCAACATTTATCATTATTTTTTTTCTGGCATCTTAGTCAATCTCAGATGTATAAAGTAGTACCTCAGAGTTGTAATTTGCATTTTTCTAATCAATAGTGATTTAGAACACTTTTATATGACTATAAACAGATTTAATGCCATTATCTGAAAATTATCTGAAAATAATTGGGGTATGATTTGCATTCTTATAAATTTAACACAGTTCTTTATATATTTGAGAAATGAGGTCTTTAACAGAAACATGAGCTGTCATTTTTTCCAGCTTTGTATTTCCCTTTTAATCTTGTTTGTATTGGTTTTGTTTGTGCAAAAAATTTTAATTTAATAGAATAAAAGTTAACCATTTTGCATTTCAGAATATTCTCTAGTTCTTTGTTAATCACAAATTCCTCCCTTCTCCAATGTTTGATAGATAAAATCTCCAGATTTTATTATATTATAATCCTTGACATGTAAATCATGTACCTATTTTGATGTTTTTTGGGTATGGAGTGTGAGATTAAGGTCTATGCCAAATCTCTGATATATTATTTTCCAGTTTTACCAGCAATTTTTGTTTAAAAAATGTATTTTTATCATAGAAGCTGTAGTTTGGGCATTTATAAAATGCTACATTACTGTAGTCACTGATTATTGTTTCAGGTGTATCTAACCTTTTCTAATGATCCACCATTCTATTTCTTAGCCAGAATCAAATGCTTTTTATGACTACTGTTTTATACTAGAGTTGTTTTAGGACACATCCTTTGTATTTTTTTTTTCAATTAATTCCCTTGATATTCTTGCCCTTTTTAATTCTTCTATTTGATTTTTTTTTTATTTTTTGCATCTCAATAAAATAATTTTTTGGCAGTTTGATTGGTATAGTACTGAACATGTAGACCAATTTAAATAGTATTGTCATCTTTATTTTGTTAGCTTGGCCTACCCATGAGCAATTGATATTTTTCCAATTGTTTAGATGAGACTTTATTTGTATGAGAAGTGTTTTATATTTTTGTTCATATACTTCTTGGTTTTGTCTTGGCAGACAGATACACAAATATTGTATTTAGTTTACAGCTATTTTTAATGAAATTTCTCTTTCCATCTTTTGGTGCTGAACTTTGTCGATAATATATAGAAATACTGAAGATTTATTGTGGGGGGGAGTTGTTTTATATCCTGCAACTTTGCTAAAGCTCTTGTTTCTAGGAGGTTTGTGTATGATTCTCTATTATCATATCATTTTCAAAGAGTCATAATTTTCAATAGAATGATGGATCAGTGGAATAGATTAGATATACATGACACAATAGTCAAAGCCTATAATAATATAGAAATATATAACCTCCCAAATTATAGCTTCTATGATAAAAATATACTAGTTCAAAAAATCAATGGTAAAACTGGAAAATAATGTGTCAGAAACTTGGCATAGACCTAAATCTTATGTCTTATACTAAAATAGTGTCAAAATCTATATCTGACTTGGGCATAAAGGATGATACCATAAGAAAATTAGGAGAACAAGGATTAATTTACCTATCAGATCTTTGGAGAAGGGAGGAATTATTGGCCAAGGAAGAATTACAGAACATTTATGAAAAACAAAATGGACAACTTTGATTACATTAAATGAAAAAGTTATAGCACAAACAAGATTAAAAGGGAAGTATAAAGTTGGGACAAAAATCTTTACAATCAATGTTTCTGATAAAAGTTGCATTTCTAAAATATATAAAGTACTGTGTCAAATTTATAAGAATACAAGTCATTCCCCAATTGATAAATGGTCAAAGGATACGAACAGACAATTTTCAGATGATGAAATTAAAGCCATCTATAGTCATATAAAAAGTGCTTTAAGGCATTATTGATTAAAGAAATGGAAATTAAAACATCTCTGAGGTACCACCTCACACCTCTCAGATTGGCTGAGATGACAGAAAAAAATAATGATAAATGTTGGAGGGAATGTGGGAAGACTGGGACACTAATGCAATGTTGGTGGAATCATGAAATGATCCAACCATTCTGGAGAGTAATTTGGAACTGTGTCCAAAGGGCTATAAAATTGTGCATACCCTTTAACCAAGCAGTGCTGCTATTCAGTCTATATCATAAGGAAATCATAAAGGAGAGAAAAGGACCCACAGGTGCAAAAATGTTTGTAGCAGCTTTTTCATGGTAGCAAAAAATTGGAAAATTAGTAAATTCCCATCAGTTAGGGAATGGTTGAACAAATTGTGATACACGAAGGTGATGGAACATTATTTTTCTATAATAATGATGGAGAGTTTTACATGAACTGATGCTGAGTAAAACGAACAGAACCAGTAATGCACTATACACAACAACAGTAAGAATGTCCAATGATCAAGATGAAAAATTTGTTCATTTCAGTGGTTCAGTGATCCAAAGTAGTCCCAATAGACTTTGAACAGAAAATATAATCAGGATCCAGAAAAACAACTATGGTGATTGAATGTTAATCAAGAAATGCTATGTTTAGTTTTTTGGTTTGTTTGTTTTTTCCCCATCCATTTTTTTTCCCATTTTTATTCTGATTTTTCTCTCTCAACATAATGCATAAAGCAATATGTATTAAAATAAATATAGTTTTAAAAGAGTCATGATTATAGCTCCTCATGCCTATTCTAATTCCTTTAGTTTCTTTCCCTTTTCTTATTGCAAATGACAACATTTCTAGTTCAATATTGAATAATAGTAGTGATAATGGGCAACCTTGCTTCACCCTTGATCTTATTAGAAATGCATCCAACTACTCTCCATGACAAATAATGTTTGCTGAAGGTTTTAGATAGATGCTGCTTATCATTTCAAGGAAAACTCCATTTATTCATATGCTTTTTAGTGTTTTTAATAAGAATGGATGCTATATATTGTCAAAAGCCTCTTCAGCATATACTAGGATTATCATATGATTTCTTTGGTTGTTATTGATATGATTGATTATGGTAATATTTTTCCTGATATTGAAGGAAATATATTTCCTTTTTTTTAATCTCCTTTTTTATTAAAGCCTTTTATTTTCAAAGCATATGCATGGATCATTTTTTGAATTATGACCCTTGCAAAACCTTGTGTCCAAATTTTCCCCTCCTTTTACCCATCCCCTTCCCTAACTGGCAGGTAGTCCAATACATGTTAAATATGTTAAAATATATGTTAAATCCAATATATCTATACATAGTTATACAATTATCTTGCTGCACAAGAAAAATCAGATCCAAAAGGGAAAAAAAAGAGAAAGAAAACAAAATGCAAGCAAACAACAACAAAAAGAGTGAAAATACTATGTTGTAATCTCCATTCAGTTCCCACAGTCTTCTCTCTGGATGGCTCTTTTCCTCACAAGATCATTGGAAATGGCCTCAATCATCTCATTGTTGGAAAGAGTCATGTCCATCAGAGTTGATCAACATATAATATGGCTGTTCTTTTCTACAATGATCTCCTGGTTCTGCTCATTTCACTTAGCATCTGTTTGTGTCTTTCCAGGCCTTTGTAAAATCATCCTGCTGATTGTTTTTTATAGAACAATAATATTCCATAATATTCATATACTATAACTTTTTCAGCCGTTCTCCACTAATGGGCATCCACTCAGTTTCCAGTTTCTTGCCACTACAAAAAGGGCTGCCACAAACATGTTTGCATATGTGGGTCCCTCTTTTTCCTTTAAAATCCTTCTGGGATATAAACTAAGTAAAAACATTGCTGGATCAAAGGGTATGGACATTTTGATAACTTTTTGAGCATAGTTCCAAATTGCTCTCCAGAATGGCTGGATCTGTTTATAATTCTACCAACAATGTATTAGTAGCAGGGCTTCTTTATGTATATTTTCCAAATAGTTTACATAGTATTAGAATCACTTGTCCTTTAAATATTTAGTAGAAGGGACACTAATACATTGTTGGTGAAATTGTGAATACATCCAACCATTCTGGAGAGCAATTTGGAACTATGCTCAAAAAGTTATCAAACTGTGCATACCCTTTGATCCAGCAGTGCTACTACTGGGCTTATATGCCAAAGAAATACTAAAGAAGGGAAAGGGACCGGTATGCGCAAGAATGTTTGTGGCAACCCTCTTTGTAGTGGCCAGAAACTAGTGACCATCAATTGGAGAATGGTTGAATAAATTGTGGTGTATGATTATTATGGAATATTTTTGTTCGTTAAGAAATGCCAGCAGGATGATTTCAGAAAGGCCTGGAAAGACTTACATGAACTGATGCTGAGTGAAATGAGCAGGACCAGGAGATTATTATATACTTCAACAACAATACTATATGATGATCAATTCTGATGGACCTGGCCATCTTCAGCAATGAGATGAACCACATCGGTTCCAATGCAGCAGTAATGAACTGAACCAGCTACACCCAGCAAAAGAATTCTGGGAGATGACTAAGAACCATTACATAGAATTCCCACTCCCTATATTTTTGCACACCTGCATTTTGAATTTCCTTCACAGGCTAATTGTACAATATTTCAGAGTCTGATTCTTTTTGTACAGCAAAATAACGGTTTGAGCATGGATACTTATTTTGTATTTAATTTATACTTTAACATATTTAACATGTATTGGTCATCATGCCATCTAGGGGAGGGGGTGGGGGGAAGAAGGGGAAAAATTGGAACCAAAGTTTTGGCAATTGTCAATGCTATAAAATTACCCATGCATATAACTTGTAAATAAAAAGCTATTAATTTTTTTTTAAGTATTTGGTAGAATTACCTTGTAAATTTATCTGGTGCTACAGATTTTTTTTCCTTAGAGAGTTCATTGGTGACTTGTTCAACTGTTTTATTTTTCTAAAATAGAGCTATTTAAATACTTTATTTCTTCTTCTATTTATCTGGGGAATTTTTTATCTGGGGAAATTTCTATTTTAAAAAATATTCATCCATTTTAATGAGATCTTCAAACTTGCTAGCATACATTTGGGCAAAATAACTTTTAATTATTTCTTTAATTTCTTTTTCATTGCTTGAAAGTTTGCCCTTTTCATTTTTTTTATGATGCATCTGATTTTAATTTGTTTTTTTTTTCTTATCAAATTAACCAAAGTTTTACTTATTTTATTGGTTTTTTTTTTCATTCATTGATCTTAACTATTGTTATGAGCCAGAACTTGAAACAAGTTGATAACTCAAGGGAGATGTTAGAATCCTAATGTTAACTCAATGGAATAGATACAATGCTTATTGGTCCACACATTAGAGCAAATCCTTACAAAGTGATGTCAGTTGCCTAATTTAGCATGGTACTTAGCAAATCCTCTAGCTCATTAATGTATTTAAGTACTCATTGGAGTTCACAAGTATGGGAGATTCACAAAGTTAACTTTGTAACTTTGTGAATTCACACCTCCCTTAATCCCTCCCTCAGAGGAAGAGTCAACCTTTAAGAGATCATATATAAGAAGCTGACAGAGGCTCAGTCGGGAAGTTCAGTTAAAAAGATTGAGAGGGGAGCACTCTAGGAGATACAGAAGCCCACTCTCAGAGGCAAAGTCAGATTCATTCCATTTTCCATCTTTGTGCTGTCTGGAAGCTGAAGGACAAACCTTTGGATTTGGAGACATTTGGAGGGAGCTCTTGGAACCAAGCAGAGAGATAGGCCACCAAGAAAACTAAGCGGGGATATTTTGGAGGAAACAATAAAAGATCTGAACTTTTAATACCGGGCTGCATTTGGAGTGATTATTACTCTGAACCGAAACTAAGGCTGCCTCCAGAAAACCTCCCCAAGAAACCTGCTCACAGAGAACCATTATATTTTAAAGAAGAGAACACCACAAACTTTGATAGATTTGGCTCTTCTTACCAACACATTACTCTATGATAATTCCAATAGACTTGCAATGGAAAATATCATCTGCACTCATAGATAGAACTTTGGAGGCTGAATATGGATGGAGGCATACTACCCATTTTTCCTACCCATTTGCTCCAATTTTTCTTTGACAACATGACAACATGGAAATATATTTAAAATGACTCTACATGTACAACCTATATCAGGGTGCTTGCTGTTTAGAGGGTGGAAGTAATGGAGGGAGAGAGTAAAATTTTGGAACTCCAAATCTTATAAAATTCAATGTTGCACATTGCCTTTACAAGTTATTGGAAAAATAAAGTACTTTTAAGAATGAAAAAAAAAGCTTTTCTTCAAAATCATTAATGAATGTTTATTTATTTTTACCTTATCTGATACTAAATGACTTTTTTTAAGTGTTTGATTTTGATAAAGTATCCTCTCTGATACTTTGTCATATTTTGTCGATTTTATCCTTATTTTCTCTTAATTTTCTTTCTATTTATTTGAATCTTCAGGAATTCATCTTTTTTTTTCAGAAATATATAGTATATAGTATTGTATAAACAATATTGCACATCATAGTATAGCAAAAAGTAGATATAATTTGGAATCAAGAAAGATTTCTCTTGATATTCTGATTCTGACTCTAAAATATAAAAGAAATTTTAAAATTTTCATCACATTTTGCACATTCTACTTTTCAAGTAAACCTAAAGAATTATCAGTTACCTGTTCTCTTCTTGCATTTTTCCCTAAGCACTGACATGTACTATTATCCATTGAGAGAATTCAATTGTTCCACATTTCTAGTGATTGTATACAGCTTTTCCCTCCCTAATGAATGGTCTATTGATTCCATCCACACTTTTGCGCTGGAAATGAACAATACTCATCTTTCCTTAAACTACCTTAACTTCCTTAAGATTTCTTCCTTTTATTGTGAATTTAGCAATCAATCAAATCAATTAGCTAAACATTTCCACAAAAATATTTTTCTCCCTCTGTTTACTGTCTTACTGTTGTAAGGGTGTATTGAGATAGAAGGTATGCTAGAAACAGCCCAAACATATTTGGCTAGAAGGCCATCATCAAATTTTCCATGTGAGAATATATCCCTTTGAAATCAGTGAATTCTATAAATTTAGATTTGATATTTTGTTTTCTTGACTGATTCGATTTAATAAACTGATGTGAGAGAATGTTAATGTGATTTTTCAGTCATGTCTGACTCTTCTTGATCCCATTTGGGTTTTTATTGGCTAAAATATTAAAATGTTCTGCCATTTCCTTTTCCAGTTTATTTTACTATTGGAAAAACTGGGGCAAAGAATGTTAAGTTACTTGCCCAGAGTTACATAGCTATTATGTGTGTAAGGTTATATTTGAACTTAGGAAGATGAGTTTTCTTAACTCTAGGTACAAAACTCTATCCACTATGCTACCTAAATGCATACTAAATATCATTGAGTATTCTGTGAAATATGGATAGATATTAAAAAACATATATGTTTATATATAATATGTATACACATATATAACAGACATGTGTTATATATCTTTTTGTGTGTATATAACTTTTGTGAATATTTATGTATATACCTTTTTTTTAAACAACACACCTCTATATGGAATTTGCCCTCATCTCTTGTAACCCTAAATTAATTTATCTGGTGGGAGGGAACACATCAAGATATTAACATAGCTTAAATACATATAGAGGTGCATAAGGAAGTCTATTTATATTAACATAAGCTGGAAACAGGGGGGTTAATACCAGCAAAACTATAAAGGAAACATTTAGGAATGGGGAGCCAATTATTTGGCTGCCTAGGTCTTTTATAAGCCCTTTCTGGATTGGAGAAGGACCTTCCTATTGAAAGGTCTGGAAGATTTTGGATCTTCCATCTTTCCATGCCAGTCTATATACAAAGTCCCTTTAAAAAGTAGTATCTAGCTGCAATGTTTGTGGTAGGACACACAGTTCCTAAAAGAAAATTTGGGTGTTTCACACTAAGGTAAAAAAGGAATTTCAGGAGCCATACAGATCCTTTGTCAATCATTTTGTCCTAGCGTAAGCTTATTTTCCTCTGTTTGTGTATCTACCAGTTACTTAGTGCATCAAGATTTTGTGTTGAGGAAAGGATATTTTCCAACAATTATTATTAATCTCTGACCATATTAAATAGTTCTTTCTAAATCTGACTTTATTCTGTCTAAATAAATTTTAAAAAACAACTTGTAAAATGACACAAAATACATTTATGGAGATTCAGATGCTATGTAGCAAAATACAGTGACACTCAAAATCTGTGGACTACTTTAGAGTTCTAAAGAGCAATAAAGTAGCCATATTTCAAGGATCAGATGCACTAGTTTGAGTAGAAGTTGGACTGGTTGCATAATAGCACTCTGATGAATCAGACTTTACCATCCCACTGTAAAAGTACAAAGTTCTGAGTTCATAGATTGTATGTTTTTTCAGTGTCTCCAGTTCTAAGCATAATGCTGGCACTTTTTAGGTTCTGTATAGATTCTTATTACTTGTTCATTCATTCATTTCAATTGAATTTACAGTGGTATAAGGCATTTTTCCTTAATCTTCTCACTAAAAACTATCTTTTAAAATGGTTTTCTCCTTTAAATTTCATCTGTAGAGCTGATATGAATTTTGTCACAAATAATAACCAAATAAAAAACAAAAATATAATAAACATAAATTTAATGCAATTCATATAAAATATATACAATAAAATAAAAATTAAAAAATTAAAAGTATAACAAAACAAGTAGAAAGATTATTTTTTTTAAAAAGGTTCAACTCCTATTTATGTTTTTTAAAATATCAAATAGCATTGGGATAAGTGTTTTGTTTTTTTATTTGAGAGATTGCATTTATTCAAAACAGAACAAGTATCATCTGTAATGAAGAAACACTCTCAATCTTTTCATTAGATCAACTGTAATGCACGGAAGTGTGTTTCTACTATTTTTATTTGATAAATCACAATATACAAAAAAAATAAGAAAATTTGAGATGTCATAAATTTATAAATAAAATATATACAAAAATTAAAGAATATATGAATTTTAAGACACATATGCCACTGTAAGATCTACATGGAAAAGGGGTTAAAGAAGAAAATTTTCCTTAGGTAGAAAGATATTTATAACTTCTCTGTGTTTATAGCAAAAATCTGATAAAAAAGATACTCATTAGATAAAGAATGGTAAATAAGTTGCTGTATATGAATAGGAAGGAATATTAAAGTTACATAAGAAATTAGGATACAGATTATTTAAAAGAGAAAGGGGACATTTTCATGAATTAATGAAAAGACATAAGTAGAAACAGAAGTACAATCTCTTGTACTCTTGTACTATAACATCAATATTAGCTGCTTGGGAACATTAATGAGCTTATGAAGAATGAAATGAGCAAAATCAGGACATCAGGACAAAATCAAAATAATTATATAATAAAGAAAACAACAGTGTAAAGAGAAATGACTTTGAAATATATAAGAACTATGGTCAATAAGTTGAATACTGTATTGTATTAAAGTTCAGAATATATACATATGTGTGTGTGATTGTATATAATGACTAAGAAAATTTGTTTCATTTCACTATGCTGATTACAAAGATTTACTTTTTTTATTCACTGGAGTGGAAGGAACAAGGGAAAAGGGAGGAACAAAAGGAACGAGGGAGAGAAAGAGGAAAGAAGGAATAGAAGGAGGAAAGGGAAGTGGGAGGAAAAAAGAAAAATAGAAAAAAATTTTCACTAAAGTAAAATAACTAGTAAGTATCTGAGTCAGAAACTGACATATATATATATATTTTCTGATCTCAGGCCTAGTGCTCTATTCATTCCAACATCTAGTTACAGGACAGAAAGACAATATGTTTCTCTTTATTATTTTTAATAGAGATGTTTGGGATGTACTACAAATATGACTTTTGTACTTTTAGATGATGTCAATATATTCTTTGTTTTGCTTATTTGTTTTGTTTTGTTACAAAAAGGGTTTCAAGGAATAAATGAAATCAGTAAATATCAAAACACTAACAAACCATAACAATTTACCTTTAAAATAATTGAACAAATAAGCAAATAAGAAGACTTTTCCAAATATAATATTGGTCTAGTTAGAGATTTGTAAAAATTCCAGAAAAACCAATTTGCACAATAATTTCAATGAAACAATATGAAACTATGTATTATATACATACATATACATGTATGTGTTTTCTGATCTATTATAAAGAAATTCAATTAGATAAAGATAAAAAGAAAAAAAAACATTCTAAAACAACTACAGGATTATCTGTGAACCCACCTTTCAAAGTATAATTATAAAACACTCTTAAAATGCATACAATTGTCCTTTACAAAGACAATAAAAATAAAAATTCTATCTAAATCAATCATTATATTCAGTGATATGTCAGTCAAGCATATTTACTATCTAGAAATTATACATACACACAATGAATCTGGAGGAATATCAAGAGAAATGAAAGAAAAATATATGGAAAGATGATACATTGTACTGGATTTCAAAATGCAGTACATTGAAATAATAAATGAGATGTGCTAGTTTAATAAAAATAGAAAAAAAAATCATTCAGTGGAATGTATTAAGTAACCCACCTCTTGATGTATCTGAATAGAGTTCTGAAGTATTTGATAAAATGAAAGGACCCAGTCCTAGGACTGAAGTTACCATTTGGCATAATACCTAAAAAACTGAGAAGCAGTCAAGAGAATCATTTTTAGAAAAACATCTCATATCACATACCCATAAAGCTTCAAATATATAAATGCTCTTTGTATAAAAAAATCATATCATTATCAAATTAGAGGAATAGGCAAGAGCATACTATATATAATTCTGAATTAAAGAACATTTCTTGACCTAAGAAAGGATAGCAATCTGATTTAAAAAAAAAAAAAAAAAACATATGAAAGGTACCACTACACAACTCTCAGATTGGCTAAGATAACAGGAAAAGATAATGATGAATGTTGGAGGGGATGTGGGAAAATTGGGACATTAACACGTTGTCAGTGGAGTTGTAAAGTAATCCAATCATTTTTTTTTAATAAAGCTTTTTATTTTCAAAATATATGCACGGAGGGGCAGCTAAGTGGCACAGTGGATAGAGCACTAGCCCTGAAGTCAGGAGGATCTGAGTTCAAATCTAGTCTCGGACACTTAACATTTCCTAGCTGTGTGACCCTGGGCAAGTCACTTAAGTCACTTAGCCCCAATTGCCTCAGCATAGGCTTCTGTTCCAAATTTTCCCCTTCTGTCCCCACCCCCTCCACTAGATGGCAAGTAAACCAATATATGTCATACCTGTTCAAATATATGCTAAATCTTACATATATACATATGTATATATATATACATATATATACATATACATATTTGTACAATTATCTGTACAAGAAAGATCACATCCAAAAGAAAAGAAAATGAGTAAGAAAACAAAATGCAACTAAACAACAAGAAGAAGATTGAGAATGTCATGATCCACAATCAACTCCCACAGTCCTGTCTCTGGGTATAGATGATCCACCCATTCTGGAGAACAATTTGGAATTATGCTCAATGAATTATCAAACTGTGCTTACCTTTTAACCCACTGTGTTTTTACTGGGCTTATATCCCAAAGAGATATTAAAGGAGAGAAAAGGACCTGTATGTGTACGAATGTTTGTGGCAGCCCTCTTTGAAGTGGCAAGAAACTGAAAACTGAATGGATGCCCATCAGTTGGAGAATGGCTGAGTAAATTATGGTGCATTAATGTTATGGAGTATTATTGTTCTATAAGAAACAACCAGCAGCATGATTTCAGAGACACCTGGAGAGACTTACATGAACTGATGCTAAGTGAAATGAGCAGAACCAGGAGATCATTATATATGGCGACAATAAGACTATATAATGATCAATTCTGATGGACATGGCTCTTTTCAACAATAAGATGATTCAAACCAGTTCCACTTGTTTAGTGATGAAGAAAGCCATCTACACCCAGAGAAAAGACTGGGAACTGAGTGTGGAACACAACATAGCATTCTCACTCTTTCTATTGTTATTTGCTTGCATTTTGTTTTCTTTCTCAGTTTTTTTTTTCCTTCTTGATCTGATTTTTCTTGTGCAGCAAGATAACTGTATAACTATGTATACATATATTGGATTTAACAAATATTTTAAACATATTTAACAGGCATTGTACTACATATTTAACATGTATTGGACACAAGTTTTGCAAGGGCAAATTGTTGAAAAATAACCCATGCATATATTTTGCAAATAAAAATCTCTAATAAAATAAAAACTAGAATCATTCCAAAATAGTTATTCAAGGGATACAAACATTCATCAAAACAAAATTCAATTAGCAATAGCCTTATTTTTAAAACTCTCTAAAACACTAATAATGAGACAAATATAGTTTAAAAGGCTTTTAATTTATCCTTCATATCCATCTGGTTTCTAAAGATAATGAACAAGAACAATGATAGCTATTAGATCATTAAAGAAAATTTTAAAGAAAGTCATATGAATGACCTTTAGGTTGTCTATATATTTCCAGCTCTTATGGAAAGCAGAAAACAGAAGGGAATTTTAAGATAGAGAAAAGGAGTATAAGTTTGGAACTATGTTGAATTTTTCTTTACATTATTAATTGTACATAATAGAGAAGTATGATTTCATTTATAATGATTTGAATATGGAAATGTTGATTTCTTGATGTATGTCAAATGTACAATAAGAAAATTAAAATCTTGGAAAATGAAGTGAAGTTTTTACTCATCAAATCTGAAAGGAAAATACTAACCTGGGTATTAATATCTCTCCTGATGTCAAGAAAAGGAGTGGCTCCATAGAAAATTGAAATACAGTTGTTGTAAAGATATAGCAACTGTGCTAATGTGGACTCACGACCAGAGCTTGACAGTATGCTAAAATGGATTTCTACTAGGGAGCATTCCAACAGAAATTCCAAAAGTATTTATTCTCTAGAGATAATTTATAACAGGTTTATGATTTATTTTAAAAATATTTTTAAAAGGCTTTCTTTATTGTCTTAGAACCATACACATATATGAATACTTTGAATCTGATCTTTTCATATAATAGCAATATGAAATAATAAATAAAATCCCTCTTTTTAGAGAACAGCAAATATAGAAACAGAGGAATTGGGAAGTTCTTTAGAGATCTGTTTATCACAGATATAAGTTTAGAGGAAAATAGAGCATCTAGTTCAACTCCTTCATTTTCCTCAGGAAGAAACTGTAAAGTCCAGACTAGCTCTCTGGAAGACCTTGGAATCAGCTTGAGTCCTTGGTCTTAGTGGAGGAGTGAAGGAGGTAGGAGGGCCACATGGCTGGTCAAAGATTAAAACTGGAATCTGGCATCTTCTCTTGTGTCTGTGGCTGAGAGCTGTGGCTGAGAGAGAGTCTTCTGTTCTGAGACTCCCTTTAAATATTCCACTACAATTATATCACTACATCACACTGAGCATGTACAACCATTACATTGTCATAGAGAACCATTATCTCACACTGAATAAGTATTTAACTATAGGTATCTTGATGACTTAGATTTAAGTACACTTTTTCACACTTCTGCCCTCTACATCTCCCTCTTTCTTTTGTTTTAAAACACAGGTGGTCACACTCTCCTTGACTTCTCAGGAAGGGAGCTGAAAACACCAAAAATGAGGTGATCATGCCCTTCCTGACTTTTCAGGAGGTGAGAACCACACAAAGGATGTGATCATGCCCTCTTTCTGACTTCTCAGGAAGGGAGGTGAAAAACACTAAAAAGGAAGTGAACTTTGAATTTAGATTTAATGATTCCAAATCCAGGACAAATTCCACTGGATAACATTTTACAGATGAAAAAACTGAAGTTCAGAAAAGATAAGCCATATACCATAGGTCACAATATCAATCCAGTTCCCTTGATTCCAAATATTACCACTCTACTTCTCTTCTCTTCTCTTCTCTTCTCTTCTCTTCTCTTCTCTTCTCTTCTCTTCTCTTCTCTTCTCTTCTCTTCTCTTCTCCTCTTCTCTCTCTCTCTCTCTCTCTCTCTCTCTCTCTCTCTCTCTCTCTCTCCCTTTTTCTCTTTCTTTCTTTGTCTGGCTCTGTCTCTCTCTGTTTCTCTCTCCCTGTGTAGTCTCTCTCTCTTTCTCTCTCTCTGTCTCTCTGAATGTGTATGTGTGTGTGTGTGTGTCTCTGTCTGTATCTCTCTCTAATTCTACCACTCTATCACCCATATAATTTTTACTGAAATTAAATTCAGAAAAAGGGAATTAAAAAATTCTCTTAGTTTTGATTAGCTTTAGATAAGTATTCTCCTCCTCTACTTTTTCTCCTTTTTTTCCTATTGGTTCATATCAATGAGGTGAATAAAGTAGCAGATATGTTAGTTCAATTCACTTCATAATTAATTTGGCCCAAATAAGATAAAAATATAAGATATCCTAACTGCCTTCATTTGATATTTTAGTTTTCAGATCTTTAGCATTGTGTCACAAATAAAGCAAAATAATAGCTGCATTTAGTCCAAATAAGCTCTAATTGAAGCCAGATCAATGTGATAAACATTTATTAAGCTGCTTGTGTGTGTGTTAGGGACTAGAATAAAAAGATGGCAAAACACATCCACATGCAGACACATCTTGTCTTGAAGGAGTTTGCATGTTATTGAGGGGTATAGAAAAAGGAGGGAGGGTAAACCCTAGAGAAGGAGGAAGCAAACTGGTAATTTTCTAACAACATTGTTTTGTATATAGATCAGTATTAAGGATAACTTCAAAAGCTTCAAAAGATATAATAGTCTCTTGACCAATGTTATTATTTACTGTTTCAACCTTAGCCATGAACAGGATAGGCTTTGCACTGACAGCTCACAACATATGTTAAAATTTTAATGTGTCTTGGTACTTGTGAAATATAGTTCATAATGTAAAAATAGATCCTATTTTCATGCTTATTAAATGAAAAAATTTTGTGGAAGTGTCATTGAATATTTCTATATTTATTTCTACGCTCATATGACAAGCATTTCTAACATTTTTTGTCTCTCAGGAAACAAGAGAGAAGAGACATATTTGAAATAATCATCCATTTATAGGGACCAAAGATGTCTCATATAGCAACACAGATAGACACTTTTGAAAAAAAAACCTGAAAAAATAATATTTCATAGGACTTTACACTTTATGAAAATGAATATACAGTCCTACTTTTTAAATGATATTTTACCAAAATATATTTGGTATTTCAGTAAAATCAAATACTTTATTTGCTAACTAGATCAGAATAAATTGAAAGCAATAATTTTGTCTCTTCAAATGTTCCAGAAATTTAAATTTGTCATCAATTTGTCTCTTTTATTTACTTGCCATAAATTATATCAGATCTGTTATTTATTTTCCACATTTGATATGCTAAATATTTGAATTTCTTCTGGTCATATGAATCATGAAAGAGATAGCTATCTTTTATTTGATCAGAATAAAACTTTCAGAGAAAGTTTGGGAAAGTAAAAGGCAACTTTTTTCAATTTGAAATTTTGATATCAATAACTGCTAATAGAAACTCTAGTTAGGATTAAAGAGTGCCTAATAGGTAAATTGAAATATGGCAGGAATCAATTTCTATTATCTAGAAATTAACATGTATGTAAACTTAATATTGATAACACTGCTAATTTATTCAGTCTATGTATGGTGTATATTGGAATGATGACAAATATCTCCAAAAAACTTCTTGCCTTGTCTGTACCAGGTTCAGAAAATCATAAATAATATCAAGTAAAATATTTCCAAATATTTTCATCCTTTATTAAGAGAAGATATATGGAAAGAAAAAAATGAGAATTCTATTTTTGGAATTTAGAATAGAAAAGTATCATGAATGTAAAAGGCCATGGGTCTACATAAGTCATATTGATTAGCCAAGCATTGAACAGACAGGATATTTATGATAAATGCTAAAAAAAAAAATTATACAAAATACTTTCAGCAATGTAAATGAAATGTATAATGCACTATGAGCCCAAATCTAATGGCTGCAATATTGTTTGTTACCATGGTTTAATACCTTTGCTTTTTATGTTTTCAATGTGGAGTTGACCTTATAAACATTTTTAATAACTGCTAGTACTTAGTTTCACTCTCTTACTTCACTAATTCTTCTGAGCTATTGCTTCATGTTATCATGTTTAAACAAATCTCACTTCCTCCTTATGCAATTCTAAAATGAACACCTGTCAGATCTGGAAGACTAATTTGTGTTGTTTTCCCAATTTTGATCTCTGTTTCAGGAAGAAATAGGAAATTGGAGGTGAACTTCTGTATAATATGTACCTTGGGGCCCTTTTGATGAATCATAATTATACGAGGATAATTTGCACAGGAAAAGCACAAAATGTACTTATCCACATACAGTATATTTAACCAATTAAATCTTTAGCCTATTGTCATATACAAAATGCTCCTGACATGGAACAAGAGAGAACAAATATAACTCATTATTAGGGGATAATTGACAAGAGAAGAAGGCCTGCTTCACCTTGTGTCCTGGAGAAGAATTCATATTTTCAGAAAGCTCGAAAGGTCTACATTTAATTAAAAGGAATTGATATAGTTTCATTATATTACAGAGATCATTGTGACTATTGAAAATAATTCTCCCCTGTGAAATTTTATAGTCAGTTTTAAAAGAAAGGTCTCCCTAGAGCAGAGGTATGGAAACATTTTTCTGCCAAGGGCCATTTGAATATTAATAACATAATTCATGGACCATACAAAATTATCAACTTGTAGAACTTAAGTGGTGAGAGGTTGTTGTATTAGTTTTCAATTTACTATCTCCTGTGGTTGCTTTGGAAAATGAATGCTGAGGGTTATATATTCTCCATTCATGTACTATTATTAAATTTTGTATATTTATTCTATAGAAGGAGCCACTGAATTGTTATAATTAATGGACTTTGAAGAGTGAATAATAGTGTTGGAGAGAAGGGCATTTCTGCCTATTTGTTGACATTTAAAATACATGAAATTATTGCTAATAAAGCTATCTCATAAGCTAACTAAACATTTGAACATCCCATGCCCCCAATTAGACAATAAAATTATTCTTTTTATTGTTATTGTTGCTTATATATTTTAGTTAAAACAATCATATATATTTGGAATATAATTGTGAATGTGAGATTTTTGTGTTTGTGCAAAATCATTTCATTCAAATTTGTCCATCTATATTTTTGTCCTATGAATATTTAAAATAAAGAAGGAAAAAACTAAATACACCTTTATTAAGCACCTACAATGTGCAAGATGCTGCTCCAGATATCAAAAATATGAAGATAAAATCAACACCAATTTTATTTTTAATAGTTTGCATCTTATGGGGACAGATGAAAATACAATAAAACTTCTCATGTCCTTTCAGAGGATAACCCTGGACTCTTGAAGGATATGACATCACAGTTATAAGACTCAACAGATTCTACCATATTAGAAATTATTTTGGCCCTTTTCTTAGTGATATTCTATGTACCTTCCAATACTAGAATAGCTGAAGATGAAAACAAAACCAAAAACAAACAAAATTAAAAAAAAAAACTAATCATTACTTGCTGGCCACTATATGATAAATTATTTAATTATGAATACTGATAATACAAAAGGAAAAACAAACAAGCAAAAAAAGCCCTTAGTTGTATATGACCCATTCTGCTTCTACAGTAAAAATTGCTTATAGAGCATATGATGTTAATAATAACATCATATTATTACAAATATTAGTTTTAGACCATTTGTGAATATTAACTTAACTTTTGGTATTCAAAACATTAATTCCTAGTCCAAGAACTAAGTGTGTTTACAAAGGATAGATCTAAATTGTAGTATTCTTTATGAATTCAATTTAAAAAGAACTTGTTTCTTTTTTACAGCATATTTTACTTATTTCATTTAACATTTCTCATTACACTTTGAAAATTTAACATTTCAAAAAATTTAAAATTAACCATTCTTTTTTTCAAAATTTTAAGTTTTTAATTATTTTCTTTCTTGAGTTAATCACTCAGTTATCATCCTCAATTCCTAATTCTTCTATCCTCTATATCCAAATTAATCATAAAATCTTTTAATGCTACTATGCATATTTCTCAACTAACACTCTCTCCCTCTCTCCCTTTCTCCCCCTCTCCCTCTCTCCCCCCTCTCCCTCCCTCTTTCTTCATTCTCTCTCTCTCTGTCTCTCTGTCTCTCTCTCTCTCTCTCTCTCTCTCTCTCTCTCTCTCTCTCTCTCTCTCTCTCTCTCTCTCTCCCTCCCTCCATCCCTCCCTTTCTCTCTCTCTCTCACTCTTTGTCTCTCTCTCAATATAGTTGTCAGGCTAATGTAGACTTCCATCAGCCTTACACATATACTACTTGTTGGTTTCTCTACTGCAAGCATTTTTCTCCAAGTCACCACATCCTCCATGTCAGCTGCTATTAGGTCTTCCTAAAGCACATTTCTGAAGATATCATACCCTATAGAGAAAATCCAGTGATACCCTATTACTTTTTGAGATAATATATAAAATCTAGCATTCAAATACCTGTGTAATTCTCTTTTTCAGTCTTCATGTACCTTACTCTCTCCCACATATTCTGCAATTCAGTGACACTACTTTCTGGTTGTTCTCTAAAGAGATATTACATCCTCTGAAAGAACATTTTCAATGGCTGTCCTCCATGCCTAGAATGCTCAAAAAAAATTAAGAGATCAATTTCAGGAATTCAGAATTATATTCAGGAATATAAATATTATCCCCTCTTGCTCAATTTTGATTTTCTACCCTCTGTTGGTGACTATCATTTGCCACTGTAAAGCAAGTCAAAACTGGGAATGTGAGAGATAAATGCTTGCAAACATGGATAACCTATTTTGCAAAACAAGTATAATACCACAGCAGAATATGAACCTTAAATTCAATAGAGGATTTCCAAGCATTCATGATGAAAAAGTAAGAAGTAAGTTGATATTTTGAGATAAAAATGCTAGAAATAAAACAACATAAAATGACAAATATTTGTCAAATTTAAAAGTAGTATATAGAAAAAGTTATATGTTAATATGTGGAAGAAACCAATGTCTTTAGAAGATGCTAATAATTTAAAGACCATAGAGAAAATGAAGATTAATATCTCCTTTATTCTGTTTTTATATTACAAAAAAAGATAAAAATAAGAAACAGAGTACTAAAAGATAAAAAAACTACTCACATAATAGTGGTACATTAAAGGAAGTTTTTGTAGTTATAGGGGAAAGTGTGAGTGAATGGCAAGGGACATAGGTATGCTTTGAACTAATCTTAATCTGTACTAAACCATGGAAGAAGAGAGGGAAGAAAGAGAGAGGGAGAAAGGGAGAGAGAAACAAAAAGAGAGAGAGAGAGAGAGAGAGAGAGGGGGAGAGAGACAGAGAGAGACAGAGAGAGACAGGGAGACAGAGAGACACACACAGAGACAGAGAGAGTGAAACAGAGAGATCAACATAGAAATACTTTAAACTCAAAAGGAATATAAATGGGATTGATAACAAGGGAGGGGAGGAAAAGGGAGTTTAAAAAGGAGGATAGGAGAGACAAACAAACAGAAAAATATGAAGTTATGAATCAAATAGTAAACAAAATAAACAAACAAACAAAAAACCTTCAGTGACACTCAGGTAAGATAAAGATTTCAATTGAACCATAAAGGAAACCAGTTGTTTTACTTATAATATAATGTCAGGCAAATTCTCTTTTGCCACCTTTTTTCTTATTTATAAGGAATGACAACAAAAAGAAGAAAAAGTACAAAAGGAGAGGGTGAGATGATTTTATATACATATATATGAATATATGTGTATATTTGTATAAACATGTATGTAAAATAAAATTAATAAACATAACTTTTAATGAAGATGAGTTAAATTAACCCATAAAATGGAGAAGAGTAGTAGACTGGATTAGGAAACAGATTCTTATACTATTTTTTCACAAAGAACAAATTTGAAACACAAATATTCAAATACAACTAAAATGAGGAAATAAGAACAAAAATAGTTTGCTTCAGATCAATTTTTTTTAAAAAAATTGGTAGCAAGCACACAAATAAAGATGTTGTTCAGTTGTTTCCATCATGTCCAACCATTCATGATTTCATTTGGAGATTTCTTGGCAAAGATTTTGGAGTGGTTTGTCATTTTCTTCTCCAGTTTATTTGATAAATGAAGAAACTGAGGAAAACAGGGTTAAGCAATTTAGCCAGTACTGCACAGATATTAAGTGTCACAAGTAAAATCTGAACTCAGGACTTCCTGCCTGGAGACCTATCACTTTATCTCCTGTACCACTTATATGTCCCAATTAGAATCTGAAATATAGTGAATATAGACATGATATAAAATAATGAGTAGAGAGAATACAGTGCACTTAAAAGGAATATATACATATGAATCAATGTCAAATAAGGTATCCCCTTAGTTTTAACAGAGTAAAACTGCCCTAAGTCTTTTTAAGATAGGTGGTAAATGCACATAATAGCACTATACATATATACATACATATATATATTAAGCTTCCCTTAATTTGGGAAGAAGAAAATGATAGCATAACTATAACAACTAGGGGCCTTAATATACAGTTTTGGATTTAGACAAATCTAAACAAATGATAGAGAATTTAGGAAACTGGATAATATACTGGAAAAAGAGATGATAGATCTCTGGAGATTATTCAATGAGAATAGATAGTATTTCTTAGGTTGGTATTGAGTCTTTGCAAAAACTGATCATGAATGGAAACATAGATCTCAAATACAAATGTATAAAAGTAGAAACACTAAAGACATTATATATTAATCACAATACAACAAAATTATATTGAATACAAAGCTTTTGAATAATATTAAAGTAATTAAATAATGATTCTAATGAATTAGTGAGCCATAGGATGAAAAATGAATATAATAGAAAAATTTCTCCAAAAAAGACAGAAAACAACATAATAAAAATTACATGCTGGAAAACATCAGTTGTAAGGGAAATTTTACATATCTAAATATTTTTATCACAAAAGCAAAGAAGTACATATCAACAATTTGGCCAAGAAATTAATGTGAACAACAAATCAAAAATCCACAACAAAGTAAAAAAAAATAGAAGCTCTGAAAATTTACCCAAGATTAATAAAATTCAAATCAAAACAATCATTAAATTAATAAATAATTTGAAAGCATCAGGAGAATGAATAAATATAAAGAATAGACAGATCTGATACATTTTTTAAATCAAAACTTTTTATTTTCAAAATATATACATGAACAATTTTCAACATTCAACTTTACAAAATCTTGTGTTCTAATTTTTTCCCTCCCTTTCCTCCACTTCCTCCCCTAGATGTTAAGCAATTTAATATATGTTAAACACGTTTAATATTTCTATACATCTTTTCAAAAATATCATGTTGCACAAGAAAATCATATCAAAAAAGGGAAAAAATGAGAAAGAAAATAAAATGCAAGCCAACAACAAAAAAGAGTGAAAATACTATGTTGTGATCCACACTCAATTCCACAGTCCTCTTTCTGGGTTTAAATGGTTCTCTTCATCACAAGATCACTGGAACTGGCCTGTATAATCTCATTGTTGAAGAGAGCCATATCCATCAGTATTGTTATCATATAATCTCGCTGTTGCCATGCATAACGATCTCCTGGTTCCATTCACTTTACTTAAGCTTAGCACCAGTACATGTAAGTCTCTTGAGGCCTCTCTGAAATCCTCTGGCTAACATCTGTTATAGAACAATATTATTCCATAACATTCATATACCATAACTTATTCAGTCATTCTCCAACTGATGGGCATCCACTCAGTTCCCAGTATCTTGCCATTACAAAAAGGGCTGCCACAAACATTTTTGCACATGTTTGTCCCTTTCCCTTCTTTATGAACTCTTTGGATTACTAAGCCAGTAGAAAGATTGCTAGTACAGTTTGATAGCCCTTTGAGCATATTTTCAAATCACTCTCTAGAATGGTTGAATCAGTTCTCAACTTCACCAACAACATATTAGTGTCTCAGTTTTCCCTGAACCCCTCCAACATTCATCATTATCTTTTCCTGTCATAGTGGCCAATCTGAGGTGTGTAGTGGTACCTCAGATTGTCAGAGAAATTTGCATTTCTCTGATCAATAGCAATTTAGATCCCTTTTAATATGACAAAAAAAATGGTTTAAAGTTCTTCATCTAAAAATTGTCTATTCATATCCTTTGACCATTTAACACTTGGAGAATGGCTTGAATTCTTATAAAGTTGAGTATTTTAGAAATCAGGCCTTTATCAGAACCCTTGAATTTATTTTTTTTTCCTAGTTTATTATTTCCTTTATAATCTTGGCTGCATTTGTTTTGTTTTTACAAAAACTTTTTTGACTTAATATGACCAAAATTGTCCATTTTGGATTGAATAGTGTATTCCAGTTCTTCTCTGGCCACCAATTCCTTCCTTCTCCACAGATCAAAGAGGTAAACTATCCTATGTTCTTGTATTTTGCTTATAATATCACTATGTCTAAATCATGAACCCATTTTGACCTTATTTTGGTATATGATGTAAGGTGTGGGTCAATGCTTAGTTTCTGCCATACTAATTTCCAATTTTCCCAGCAGTTTTTGTCAAATAGTGAGTTCTTATCCCAAAAGCTGGGGTCTTTGTGTTTGTCAAACACTAGAATGCTATGGTCTTTGATTATTTTGTCCTGTGAACCTAACCTATTCCACTGATCAATTACTCTATTTCTTAGCCAGTACAAAATGGTTTTGATGACCATTACTTTATAATATAGCTTTAGGTCTGGTACAGTTAGGCCACCTTGATTTGCATTTTTATTAATGAATTTAATAATTTTAATAAATTAATAAATTCATTTTTTCATTAATTCCCTTGAATTTCTTGACTTTTTATTACTCCAGATGAACTTTTTTATTATTTTTTCTAGGTCTGCCAATATATATCTATGTATAACTTTGTTAAAGTTGTGAATTGTTTATAGTAGTGTTTTAATTGATTCTCTAGGATTTTCTAAGTATATAATCATATCATCTGTAAACAGTGATTATTTGGTTTCCTCATTACCTACTCTATGTCCAATCATTTCTTTTTCTTATTGCCAAAGCTCATTTTTCTAAAATAGTATTGAATAGTAATGGTGATAATGAGCAACCTTGTTTTACCCTTGATCTTACTGGGAAAATAAGTTTGTTCCCATTATATATGATGCTTACTGTTGGTTTTAAATAAATGCTACTGGTCATTTTAAGGAAAACTCAATTTATTTTTATACTCTCTAATATTTTTAATAGATGTTGAATTTTGTCAAATATTTTTTCTGGACCTATTATGATGATCATGTGATTTTTGTTAGTTTGATTATTGATAAAATAAATTATGCTAATAATTTTCCTAATATTGAACCAGCCCTGTATTCCTGGTATAAATTCTACATAGTCATGGTGTATTATCCAGGGGATATCTTGCTATAAAAATCTGATCCTTTTTAAAGTCAAAGAAACCAGATGTCAATTAAACTTAAAAAGTAATTAAAATTGAAAATTAAGCATAGATATTATCAGAAATATTTTAATTTTATGTATTAAAATGATAACTTAGAAGAATACATGAATGCTTAGAAAATGTAATGTAATCATGTTAATAAATGAAATAGAATATTTAAATAAACCAGATTAGAAAAAAAAATTGAACACATTATATACCAATTCACAAAGGAAGAAAAAAAGACACCTACAAGAAATATATATGTAAAAATAAATATTATAAACCACTTAAAGAAAAATTAATTTAATCATGTATAGTCTTTGTTGACAAAATGAGAAAAGAAAATCCCCTTCCTGTAATGACCGTGTATTTAAAATCAGCCGGAGTCAGGAATTCAGGTTAAGGGAAAAATCTTCAATCTTTATTGAAGGGAAGAGGTGAATAAGGATTGCGATAGCAATATGGGCAAGAAAGATTGCGATAGCAATATGGGCAGCTGCGACCGGAAGCCAGCTAACAGAGGGGGATCTGAGCTGAAAAGCCATCACAATGGCAATGCAAGCAGTCTCTCCTTCCCCTTCCTTTTCCACTCCCCTGCCTCCACTCACCAAAATTGTCATTTCCTATACAACACATCAGGACTTGCACAAAGAGTGGGCAGGGGCCATTCTTTCTCCAAGCTTATATATTAATAGAGTATGGTCCAATTACTATTTAGCCTCATGTGCTTGGGACCTCAGTGCATCAACTCAAGCCTCAGCCCATTACACCTTCCAACATTTTCTATCATACCAATATTATTTTAAAATGTAAATTAGAGAGAAACAAAAGAGAAAAAGCAAATAGTAGGTTATATTATTACATCACAGTAGAGTAGTACAACAAAGTAGTAAAGTATCACAGGAATGAGATACATACAGAATCAATCCAGAGGATTAATCTGATGTTTATCAAACTTAAGAATCTAAACTGTTATAAGAAGAAATATCTTGTTGAGAAGGACATGCTTATGAAAATATAAAAGTATAAGTCAAATTTAGGCGTTGATTTTATATTATGTATCAGAATTAGTACACTGCATATTAAAAGTAACACTATTAAAAATTGAAGCAATTGACATAGGTTCCTTTATAAATTCTATTTAAAAAATAATTATTAAGTGTACAAGGATAGCAATTGTTAAAAGAGAAAAATGGAAAATATTTGCTTCAAAAATTGTTGAGAAGTCTGGAAAACAAAATTATAGAAGGATACCAAATGCCAGAAATTGTCCCAAATATTGTTTTAATTTTTTATTATAGCTTTTTATTTACAAGATATATGCATGGGTAATTTTTCAGCATTGACCCTTGCAAAACCTTCTGTTCCAATTTTTTCCCTCCTTCCACCTACTCCCTCCCCTAGATGGCAGGTAGACCAATATATGTTAAATATGTTAAAGTATATATTAAACATGATATATATACATATCCATACAGTTATTTTGCTGCACAAGAAAAATCAAACAGAAATAAGGTAAAAATAACCTGAGAAAGAAATCAAAAATACAAGCAAACAAAACCAGAGGGAGTGGAAATGCTATGTTGTGGTACACACTCATTTCTCATAGTTCTTTCACTGGGTGTAGCTGATTCTATTTATTATTGAACAAATGGAAGTGATTTAGTTCATCTCATTGTTGAAGAGAGCCACGTCCATCAGAATTGATCATCAGATAATATTGTTGTTAAAGTGTATGATAATCTCCTGGTTCTGCTCTTCCCACTCAGCATCAGTTCATGTAAGTCTCTCCAGTCTTTCTGAAATCATCTTGCTGGTCGTTTCTTACCAAACAATACTCTTCCATAATATTCATATACCATGATTTACCCAGCCATTCTCCATTTGATGGGCATCCATTCAATTTCCAGTTTCTAGCCACTACAAAGAGGGCTGCCACAAACATATTTGAACATACAGGTCCCTTTCCCTTCTTTAAGATCTCTTTGGGATAAAAGCCCAGTAGTAACACTGCTGGATCAAAGGGTATGTACAGTTTGTTAACTTTTTGAGCATAGTCCTAAATTGCTCTGCAGAATAGTTGGATGCATTCACAATTCCACCAACAATATATCAATGCATCTCAGTTTTCCCACATTCCTTCCAACATTCAGCATTATCTTATTCTGTCATCTTAGCCAATTTGAGATGTGTGTAGTGGTATCTCAGAGTTGTCTTAATTTGCATTTCTCTGATTAATAATGCTTTGGAGCATCTTTTCATATGGCTAGAAATAGTTTCCATTTCATCACCTGAAAACTGTCTGTTAATATCCTTTAACCACTCATCAATTGGAAAATGTCTTGATTTCTTATAAATTAGAGTCAACTCTCTATATACTTTGGCTTTATCAGAACCTTTGACTGTAAAAATATTTTCCCAATTTATTGCTTCCCTCCTAATCTTGTCTGCATTGGTTTTGTTTGTACAAAAATTTTTCAGTTTGATATAATCAAAATTTTCTATTTTGTGATCAATAATAATCTCTAGTTTTTCTTTGGTCACAAATTCCTTCTTCCTCCACAGGTCTGAGAAGTAAACTATCCTATGTTCTTCTAATGTATTTATAATCTCATTTTTTGTCCCTAGATCATAAACTCATTTTGACCTTATCTTGGTGTACGGTGGTAAGTGTGGGTCAATACTTAGTTTTTGCCATACTAATTTCCAGTTTTCCCTGCAGTTTTTGTCAAAGTGAATTCTTATCCCAAATGCTGAAGTCTTTGGCTTTGTCAAACACTAGATTATTAAAATTATTGACTACTTTGTCCTGTAAACCCATCCTATTCATCTCAGAGTTGTCTTAATTTGCATTTCTCTGATTAATAATGCCTTGGAGATCTTTTCATATGGCTAGATATAGTTTCAATTTCTTCATCTGAGAATTGTCTGTTCATATCCTTTGATCATTTATTAATTGGAGAATGGCTTGATTTCTTATAAATTAGAGTCAATTATCTCTATATTTTGGAAATGAATCCTTTATCAGAATCTTTGACTGTAAAAATGTTTTCACAATTTATTGCTTCCCTTCTAATCTTGTCTGCATTGGTTTTGTTTGTACAAAAACTTTTCAATTTGATATAATCAAAATTTTCTATTTTGTAATCAATAATGACCTCTAGTTCTTCTTTGGTCATAAATTCCTTCCTCTTCCACAGGTCTGAGAGGTAAACTATCCTGTGTTTATCTGATTTATTTATAATCTCATTTTTTATGCCTAGGTCATGAACCCATTTGGACTTTATCTTGGTGTACAGTATTAAGTGTGGGTCAATGCCTAGTTTCTGCCATACTAATTGTGGATTATTTCTAATAGCTTTTTAGCAGAATCTCTGAGATTGTCTAAGAATATCATCAAATCTGCAAAGAGTAAAAATTTGCCTTCCTCATTATCTACTCTAGTTCCTTCAATTATTTCCTAATAGACAAATGGTTAAATAATGACATAGCAATTTTCAAAAGAATTACAAGATAAAATGTTCATTAAAATATATTCCATATTACTTATTATATGGGAATGCAAATATAATGGCTCTGAGTTCTCACAACATACAAATTGGTGAAGATAACAAAATATAGGCATCATTAATTTCAGAACTGTAGGAAGACAGTACCATTGAAGTATTTTGAGTAGACTTGTGAAACATTTTAAATTGGAATTACTAAAAAAAAAAAATAAAAAATTATTAATTGGATTTGAAATTATTACCCAAAAAGTGAATAAGTATTCCTATGACCTGGAATGTGAACCAAGCCCAAGACAGAACATAGCACAACAAATTATGTTATAGAAGAAATTAAATCAGATTTTATTAGAATGTGGTTAAAATGTTCTGTGGCATGTTAATGTAATGGTTTGGTATGAAGAAAAAGAACTGCATAAAATGAGGATCTGCAGAAAATTTAATGGAGATTTTATGAACTGATGAATGAACCAAAAAAAACAAAAGTAACAATGACTACAGAAACATAAGTGAAACATTCATTTAAACTAAGGTGAAATATAAATTAAAAAAATATATTTACGGTCCAAGTGAAGATGTTAAACATCCCTGTGTACTTGTGACAGAAAGGAGAAGACTACTTTGGAAGAACATTTGTACAATGCCAGAATACTGTTTGTCTATCAAATGCTTCCCTGTTGTCATTTTCTTCCCCTCCCCCCCAACAATTTGTTCATCTAAACAGAAAGTGGCAAATGACTATCATTTTGTGATAATTATTATGTGAATTTACATGAAAAGCATTAATTATACTTCATTTTAAAATAAAAAGGTAATCCAAAAATAGTCCATGATAACTCTATTTGTATAAATAAAAACTGTCATTAATATCCTCCCTGAGAAAAAGATCTATATGCATAAAAAGTTTCTGGTAACACCATTTTTTTAAACAACTGATTCAATAAGGCCGAAATTTTCTAAAACAGCACCAGTATATCAGAAAAGGATTGGAGATACACACACACACACACACACACACACACACACACACACACAGAGATGCATGCACACATATATGTGTGTATATATGTAAATAATAGTGTACATACAAGTATATGTGTGTATGCATGCATATGTCTAGCATACATATGCATATACAAATATATACAGATGTTTATGTATATGTGTTTATACATATATTGCATACCCAATACAACAGTCATATGCATGCACAATGCATTGTGCATATATGTATATGTATCATATATGTATCATTTTACCATATACACAAGCATGTGTAACTATGCTGCATGTATGTGTGCCTCTATGTGTGAGCACATGTGTAAATTGTATACACACAAATGTGTGTGCATGTATGCATTGTTTGTATGTGTATATGCATATATGGTTGTATATATATATATAAATAAAAATTGTATTGGCAACAGTTAAGCCAAAAGCATGGAAGATACTAAAACTTTCAATATGTGTTTCCTCAGTTGAAGTCAGATCAGTTCTTCCTTCTAGTCCAAGGTAAAAATAAAATATTGATATAGAGAAGGTTTTGGCTGTTTGTATCTATATGCTAAAAAAAAAAATACAAGCATCAGGAAGGAAAACTTTAGCCATCTTTTGTTTTCTGATTGTGTCAAATAAATAAACATGATTTTACTGATTGTTTCATCAGAATTTATTAAATCACTCACTATCTTTGTATTATACATGTGAATATTTTAATGTATCTTGTGTGAAAGTGAATATAAATTGATTGAATATGTGAATATATAATTCAATAAGTAAATATGAATTGAGCACTGAGCATGTGCTTAGGATGTTGGTGATTCAACAGAAGTAGAAGTCAAAGTCTTTTCGTGTCAAAAGTGGTCAGTTGGTAGAAATATATCTGAAAAATAAAATCATCATACAAAATACTCAGTAGAACAAGCAATAAGTCCAAAGGAATTTGGAAAATTAGGAAGATCAAGAAATTATATTAGGTAGTAAGAAAATATAAATAATTTCAAGGATGAAGTGGCATTTGTTTTGAGCATTTAAAAAATTGTTCACATTGACTGTTAATGTGCAATAGGGAATGTCATTTTGAGTATAGAGAAGGTATAAGCAAAGTTTTGTTTTACTGAATTGTCAGTCAATAGATACTTATTAAGCACCTATTGTGTACCAGGCATTATGTTGAATTCTGAATATATGAAGAAAGGTAGAAGAAAGTGTTTTTCTGTGAGTAGTTCACCATCTGTGTGTGTGTGTGTGTGTGTGTGTGTGTGTGTGTGTGCATGCATGCACCTATGTGTGTTGGGGAAAGTCATAGTTTTAGGGAAAGAAAATATGTAAGTAACAATGATCAAACAATATCCGTGATAAAATGGAATTTTAGCTGAAATCTGAAAGAAGTTAAGGAAATTAGGATGCATAGAGGGATAGCTACTTAAAATTTCTGGAGTAGAATAGGAAAAGCAAAACATGACACTCACAAATAACCCACTATTAAAATAAATCAATCAGTATTAAATACCTATTGCATGCTATAAAATTTGGCACCTGAGATAGCAGCACAAAGATACAAATTAATCTATCTCTCAAAGGCTTACGTTCACCAGTATCACATGATAAAATTTACTCATTAATAAATATATAATATTTTTAAATAAATAGTAATGAAGAAAGGGAGTGTAGATTGTATGCTTGAAAGGAACGTGAGAAGTTTAAGATGATGATAAGGTCAGAAAATTGTAGTTATACAGACATTCAGTACAAAGGCATGGAGATAAGAAAGAAAGAATCATGTGTAAGAAAGAAAAAAGATGTCAATTTGATGTGCATTAAAGAAAACAGGAAAGGGAAGTTGGAAACATATTTTTAAGCTAGGTATTGAAGTGGTTTTATAGACAAATAGTAAAATTTATATTTTATTCTAGAACCAATGGCAACAAATTTGAATTTACAGAGTAAGGAGATGATGAAATCAAGTCCTGCACTTAAGGAAAATTGATTTGGAAATTGAAATATAGATTGAATTGGGCAGTGATTTGAGTCAAATAGATCGATTCTTAAGTAATTGCAATAATTTATGGGTGAATTGATGTTGACCTGAACTAATATATGTAAGAAGTTACATAAGGAGTGAAACAGGTTGGACAAGATTGATTATTAGCAACTGATTGGATATATGGAGTGTGTATAAGAACTATAAATTTTGCCAGTTAAAATCTTGGATGGTGAGAAGTATGATGTAGTATACTTAATAGATTTTTTTTTTGAGGCAGCTAAATAGAACATCGGATAGACTCCTGATGTCAGAAGGTTATGAGTTCAAATCCAGCTAAGAACTGAATATTTACTAGCTGTGTGACCCTGAGCAAGGTGCTTAAACCCAATTGCCTCAAAAAAAATTTAGAAAAAGAAATTGGTTTCTTGCCTTCCTTAAAGGCTTAGTTAAATTTTGACTCTATGGAAAGCCATTCCTAGTTTTCTTTAATCTTAGTGAGCTTCATCTGAGTCTGTCCTGAATTATCCATCTCAAACTTTTTTTAGTTTACAGCTATTTGAAACTTGTCTTCCATTAGACTACAAATTCCTTTTATTTTTTTCCCCTTTCTTTGTAACTCTTACACTTAACAGAGTGTCTTGCTTAATAAATTCCACTTGATTAACTATCATTTAATAAGTGTTTATTGAAAGGATATGTATCTTTATAACTTATCTTTACTGAATCGCTTCTATTCAAACAGACATTTATCGTTCATTCTGAGACTCATAGTCAAAGATTCTCATTTGATTATTTATTACTCCTGTCTCTAATTCCATCTTCTTAAATATCTTCATCTTCATGTTCTATTTTTTAGGTAACATGTGAATGAAAGACTGAATAGGTTAGTAATTGTCATCACATATGCCTTTCTTGGTTGCAATTACTATACTATATAGGTGGTTTGGGGTCTGCTTCTGATTATTTGTGACACAGAGCTGAAAAAAATTATTTTTTGCTATGAAACTACAAACTCTGAGACCATTGCCTCATTTCTTATATAATTTGACCCTTTTGATTCTGCATCTAAAAAAGGCTACTACAGATAGTTCATGGCTCTCTTTTCCTAATTTAAATTTTCCAATGATATTTTATCAAATTCAACCTTAAGTCTAATCACTGAAATAAGTTAAAAACATTTCTATGAAGCATCCAATTTTTGTTAGATTTGTTAGGTGTCACACTTGAAATTTATCATTTGGTATAGCATAACTAGTATACCCTATGTCTATAGCTTCAGAATATCTATGCCCTCTATGAATTTCTACTTTTTTCTTTTAAATCAGAGGCTAAATTTATACTGATTTCTGTCAAAGCCAGGAAATATCCATATAGAAGGGCTAAGTGTTATCTCTGAGACTCCATTCTAGAATAGGCCCAGCTCTTTAGAGAGAGCTATCCTATAAAATATGCTCATTCTAGGGAACTCCCAGATGTTTCATTTAACATAAAGTCTTTGGTCTTCTAAGTTCTGTGTAGCTTATAATCCTTTCTTGGTATACTCTTGTATACAATACATATACATATATGTATATGTATACATATACAAGAGTATATGTATATATGAGTAATTTCAGAACTTGCCCATCTCCCTATGTCAGTTTTGTAGCCCTGAAAATATAATTCATTTTGTCTGGGCTAGAGATTTTCTGAGTCCATCTAATTTTTAATATCCTCAATTAAATTGTATGAACAAGCATTTATTAATTGCCTACCAGTTGTCATGTATTGTTTTAACCACTGGAAACACAATTACAAACAGAAAAAGGATAATATTTTCCTTCAAAGAGCTTAGATTCTAATAAAGGAAGGCAAAAATGCTATAAATGCCTTTTGGAACTCTAAGGAAATATTATTAATAATAAAGCAATTAAAATAAATATCTCAGCAAATGCATTTAATTTGTTCAAAATAATACTTTGGTCACATGTGATATTTAATTTAATAAAGATAAATGGCTATGTAAATGTGCCTCTCAATTGTACCCTATTTTAAAACAAGGAGCACTTATTAAATAAAAACTAATTTTAGGTTACAGATTGTGTTTTGGATATTGTTGCCAAAAGTTCATTCTACACCAAATAAACAGTGCAGAAATATAACAATCTAAAATGTGTCCTAGAAATATATTTATGTAGAAACTAAAGATATTAAGAAAATACTATAGATTTTATTATTAAATTTCACTATTGTGAACATAGATGTGGTAAATCTGTAAAGAAGATAGAGAAGCTTTTAAAACATTATTTATTTATTTCTGGTAAAGCAATTCCTCTTTGGAATGTAAAAAAAATTTAAAAGTTTACTTTTCTTTTACTTTGATAAAAATCATTTGGTTTTCCTATCATATGTACACAAAATAATGTTGTACACATGGCCAGAAAGACATAGCAGTCTGTCTACACAAAACCATGTCAGTCAAATCCTTTAGAGCCTTAGTCTTAGACCAAAGCAATAATAAAAAAAACAAACCTTTTTTCTCAAAAAGTCAATTAACTCTACCATTTCTATGATTTCACTTAGCATCCTATATTCAATTAATGAACTGTTACAATTATGGATTGTCAATCAGGCTTACTACATCTTACTATATATATATATATATATATATATATATATATATATATATATATATATATATATATAATTGTTAAGAATGAAGTTTTCACCTATCTTATTATACTTTTCCTATCACAATCAATTTTCCTAAGGTAGAGCTGTGCATGCTGGAATCATTTGGTTGGAAATGGTAAGTTTTACAACATCTTTATCTTGGAATCATTTTTTCAACAGTTTAACAGAGTTACTGGGCTACTTTCTGTATCCAAGGGGTCAATTTTATTTAAGGTTTTGTAATCTCCTCATGTCATAGCACTTATTCTTTTTCTGTCTCACATGATCAACCCCCTGCTTCCCAAGTTGGGCTAACAATTAAAACCATGCATCACTTTTAATCATGAATTTACACTATCTTTTTTTGTAAATCCAATCAAATCATTTCATTGTAACAATTCTATCTTTGGGTATAAAATAGGATTTTAAAATAAGTAGAAGAAGGAGTAAAATGTAAATTACTTACCATCACCAAATATGAATGACAGAAAGGTAGAGCTGGAACAGGTATTATTGGAAATTCTATCTATTTATAAAGGATACTATACTACATTCTGTGAAGTATTATAACAGAAGTAATGTTATAGAAGAAACTTGTGCTTCTCATCTGTAAAAACCAGCATAATGTCAATACACCTTTCTAAAGGAGTGTGTGTGTATGTGTGTGTGTATATAAATATATATGTATGTATGTATAATATGTATATATATATATTATACATATGTGTGTATGTATATATATGTATGTGTATGTATGTATGTATATATATATATATATATATATAAAAGCATCAACATAAACATGGCATTGTTGACATAGCTGTCTTTTATTCCAAAGTTAGCCTTTTACGATGTGATCTAAATGTATTGTGGTTCAAGTCAATAATGCAAAATATAAATCTTGAGCTTGACACTTCCATTTGCAGTTCCGTTACTCTGTCCTCTTTATGGCTTTCTATGTCTAATGACGTTCAATTTTAGAAATTTCTGCCTGGGCCAAAATATTCTGTGATAGATAATTTTCATAAATCTAAAAAATCAAGCAAATATATTGAGTCAGATTTTTTCTCATTTGTCAAAGTCAGAAAGCATTCTAAGAAAAGTACTACATTCCTCCAAAATTTTATCCAGGACTCCAATCTTAACTTACACTGAAAGTGAAATGATATAAGTTGCCTATTTTAGGTTGACATAGTGTGATGGATACATACTCAGTATATATAAATAAAAACAACTACATTTTGCATTTTAATAGCTACTCCCATGTAAAAATCACAAAAAAAAAAAAGCTTTATAAAAAGTGCTATCAATCTTTTGGAGGTAAATTTTACATAATTTCTAAAGGCAACAAAAATTTAAATTTTTAGGATGGCTAAACCATTTTATTTCACTATAAATTTAAATATCTGTATAATGTTTATATATACATTTCAAATATATGTATGTATATATATGATGCATATATATGAGAGAAAGATTGAATAAATTAGTGTGCTACTGATTAAGTACCAGTAAATGTTCTTCGAACTTCATTACTATTAAATGAAAATAGAATATTCACTGCTCTTATACTTTTGAAAGATATTTATAACTATTATTAGTGATTGTAGGTGAAACACACTGTATGTATTTTGTATTCCTTGCTGTAATTTCCAAAGTAATATTGTTTCCTTGGTTGTATACAAACTTGTTATTTTGAAAGACTCAGTCATAAAAAATGTTAGTCTTAGGTAAGTAGATAACACTATTCTTATGCTGCTTCTCTACATATGTTAATAGATCAGAGATTCAAAGTTCAGAGCATTTTCAGCAACAATCGTTAAAGGAAGAGCTTTTTTTCCTTTTGAAAAAATCTTATTTATGAATATTTTTATGAAAGAATAATTTTGTAAATTAAAAATAATCTGTTTCATATTCCTATGAAATTATTAGTACATGTGTATTCTCGTAGAATTTGTAACATTTCATAACTTCCTTATGTAATTACTACAATTATTGTTTAACATAAAACTTTATTGTTTAACATAAAAGTCATTTTATTTATCTTTTATCAATCCCTAGTCTGGTTTTCCTTTTAGAAGATCATTAAACAAATCTTGATGGTAACAGTTAAAGAATCTTAATAATATTATCTAATATCAGATGCATATTCTGATAATTTATCTAATTATTAATTCAAGGTAATTCTAAAGCCTAAAAGGTTTTTCTGCTGCATAAATAAGACAGAACATGGCTGGATAAATACTGCTATCATTTTGCTTTTTGAATTAATATTTCTCTTTGTGATGCCTCCTCCCTTGTTCCCAGATAATATCCATTAATCTACTCTAAACTACATGTGGAAGCATAAAGGGACTGAGTGCTAAGAAACCTGCAAAAGGCTTTGAAAATCTAGGATAGTAAAGTAATTTGGCAGGAAACAGCCACCACATAGATGATAATTAGATGTAGTCCAGCCTTTAGTTGTTAAAATCTGGAAGCACAGGAAACAATTGCCATAAAATAGAATAAATTCTCCAGGTCACTATGTAGTTTGAGTAACAAAGATAAACATATATTTGAGATCATTAGCTAGGGATTAATCTTGTTTTTTTGTAATTAATCTTATTTCAGTTCAGTGCTTCATACAAAGATTGTCCTAGAAACTTCTAACCAAAACTCTAAAATTAAAAAGAAAGTACATTCATTATGAGAAAAGCTAAGAAAACACCCTGTTGTTATTGTTGTTGTTATTATTGTCCTTGTTATTGTTTTGTTGTTGTTGTTGTTGTTCTTGTTGCAATAAACTTCTGACTGGCTTTCCTTCCTCAAGCTTTTCTCTTTTTCAATCCATTGTTCAATAACTGTTAAAGTGACATATCTCATGAAAAACAAGATCTCATGGCACTGCCCCACTCTAGGAGATCCTGTGACTCCCTATTGCTCCTACATCAAATAGTATCTTCTTTGTTTGACACTTTAAGCCTCTGACTTTAATCTCTATTTATAGATTAATTATATGAAATATAGTATGATTCAATCAAACTTGTCTTCTTTCTCTGCTTCTCACATACAATATTCCACTTCCTCTATGCTTTTCCACAGGCTTTTACCACAATGGAAATTGACTCTCTTCTCTCTCCAGCTTATTAGAATTCCTATATTTCTTCAAAACCTACTCATTCTACTTTATATATGATAACATTCTTGATTTTCCCCATTTGATAGTACCTCTCTCCCAAAATTATCCTCATTTACTTTGTATAATTTTGGTAAAACAAAACAAACAAACAGCAACAACAACAAAAACAAAAACTAATGAGTTAATATATATTTATGCTCTTTCCCCAAATAGAATAGAAGTTCTAAAGCACAGGGATTATGTGATTTTTGCTTTTGTTTCCACGACCATTCCCTACGACTTTGTATCACATGATTTCTGGCAAATAATTGGTGCTTAAAAATTCCTTCTCCCTTTTTTTTTTAAATTGATGTATGTCATTAAAAATATTTATTAAACCATTAAATAAATAATTAAAATTCACATATATTCTATTGAATTAAATTATGTTTTACTTTTATTAGTTTTAGGAAGACCATAATCATCTAGAATTGAGTGGAACATTGGAGAGGGGTGGGGAATGGGTCTACATTCATTTTTTTACTAAATGCTAATCATTTCCCCATAACTATATTTTATTTAGCCTTCTACCATTTTATGATAGTGCTGTCTTGAACATTTATCTAATAAAGTGTTTATAAAAAGACAATAAGCAAATAAATAATGAATTAAGTTTTATTAAATAATGGATTATAACATAAACATTTACATTTTTTATTCCCTCCAATTTAAATACTTTACTACTGTATAGGGAAATAATTGAGCAAATAGTAGTATAAGTCAGACTACTGTGAATAATCCTATTATTTTTATGCTTATATAATTATATTATGCTTATATAAATACACTAATTCTTTGTGTAATCCTATTAAAATTAATTATGTTATTATAAAAACATGAGAAACTCCATCCTATAGCAAATAAACTATTCTCTATTTACATACATATTTTGAATGAATTAATAAAGAATCAAGAGCATATTTCTGCACATTGGGATAAATTCATTTCACAAAAAAAGCAATCCTTTTATTTTCATAATAGAGCTTATTCCATATAAAACCATACTTATCCTAAAATATCTGATAATATATTTTTCCCTTTCAGTCTCACCTGTCATGTAAAAAGTGAAAATCAAGCTGTATGTCCTTCTTTCACTGTTATGTCTCATTTGCTACTGGGGTTCTTAGCAATCTGAAAATGTACTGTAAACCATAGCTAAGGCAATATTCTCTAGTTTATCTATACAGTTGGTTCTTTTCTATCATTGTTACAACTTCATTCATCTCTAAACCTTCTTTGTGTCATTCATTTCTCTATCCATTTTCACATTTTTTCATTTTTTAAAATTTCTCATTCTTATGCTTTCCATACTGTGTTTTGCTCCTATTCCTAACACAGTGTTTTCTGTAGAATAGCTTCTGAATGAAAAATCATTGAATGAATGACTCAATGAATGGTTCCATTTTTGTAAAAATACATTGCTGGATCAACTTTCTCTTGATCTGTTTTTAAATTCTTATTACCATTCTCCATTTCTTTCTATCTCTCCTTCACTTGTTCACTTCTTATTTCTTTCTTCCTCTGTCTTATAGAACTTGTTCTTTTTCTTCTACTTTGAAAATCATTAAATTGTTTAAAGATGAACATTTGTTTTAATAAAGACAATAACTTTTTTGTCATCTATGCTTTTTTAAACACCCTTTAAAACATCAGAATTAATCAAGTCCATGAATAAAATCTACAAAAAGAAAGCAGTAGCAGTAATTTATTTTCAAAAAAAGTTTGAGCTGAAAAAATATTCACTAAGAAAATTACAATACCATAGTTACATTTGTGAATTAAATGGTATAGTTTAGTTTGCTGACAATAAGCATCTTCTAAGTGTTAGTATTTATTAAATCAATTATAAGCTTCAGCCCATATGTCTTACTTATACATAACTAGATAAGATATGTAAGATTTTTAAATATGCTTTATCAGAGATTATTCCTATTGATGGAGATGAAATTCAATTTAACATCAAGATAAAGATAATAAAGATAAATTTGTATGCTCAATTCACAATCTCAAAAGGTTACTGAAGGAAATTCAATTTCTATTTTTTTTTTTTTTTGCATTCAAGTAGCCTCAGAATTTGCTCTCATGACAAATACACCTTGGTTGTGATAAGTTCAAACAGAAAGAAAAATCCTTTTTTTTTTTAAATATTGCCAAAACCGAGGAAAAATAAGTGATACTACACATCTAACACTTGAAATTCCCTTAATACTTTATAAAATTACTTAAACTTGTATTATTTTTAAATAATGTGTTTATTTCCTTCCAAGTGTAAAAAGTAGAATTCAGGAGGATAAGGCTATTTTAACTTCAAAAAGATCACAAAGAATAAAGTGAAACACAGATGCCAAACAAAGTTGCCTTCAGCTATAATGGGGGAAAGAAGAATGTGAAATGAGAGTGTTGTTATAGTAGGATTTGGCTCAGTTTTCCTGAATAAAACTGGTCCATATGCACAATATACCTTACAACAACATCCTTCTGTTTTGTAGGAAACTAACAGATGTTTTTTGAGAGGCTATGGTTTTCAAATGAGCAGGATATCATTTTTTTCCTTGTCTTAGAAACCTTTCTCTGATTAAAAGTAAGAATATGTATATATAAAATACTTTTCAAATGCATCTGTCTCCATTTTAATAGCTCTGAATTTTTGTTAACAATGATAATTTCTGATGAAAACAATTTGTCATTTCAATCAAGAATATTTTGTCAATTGAAATTCTGTAATATGTAAGCATCACTGAATAGGCATCATTGAAAGCTCCTACTAAAAATGCATCTTATGTGACTGGTGACCTAATTGAAGCCTTTAAATAGGATCAAGGGAACCATAAAACAGATTCAAAGAAAATACTCATTGCACTTTAAAAAGGATGCTAAATTAGGAAGCAGAGTATAAAATTAGAAAACACATAATCAGAATGTATAAGCAAGTGGAAAAAGAAATGATTGGCAAATCACAAAGGAAATTAAATAAGTATCCAAACAAAGATGTTATTGAGAGGTGGGAGGGGGAGGATGTGTTCTTAGAAATAATGAAATGCAAAACGATGAGACTTTTCCTTGAGTCCCTTACATGAAAGTGTCTTAGAGTGTAAGTAAAATTAGTATTCTGACATTTTGATTGTCCTATGATTTCATAGGGTTGGGTGCTCCCTCCTCCATTGCAGGTTAATTTGGACCCCACCTATTCCAACCATCATAGAATTCCCCATGCCGTCTCAATTCATGTTTCATTATAATTACTTGCCAAATACTCTAACCAAAGTACTGGAGGCCTTTCTCTTCTAGTTGGCTGTAGCTGAGGCAGTTCAGTCACACCATGGATAAGGGACAGCTTTAGAGTTAGGAAGACTCTGCTCTTCAAATCTAATTTCAGACAATTGCTAGATGAGTGATCCTATGCAAACCACTTAAATTCTGTCTTTCTCAATCTATCACTAAACTTAATAAGCCATGTGCTTGGCACTGTGATTAAGTTATTTTTTGTTTATTTTTTTCATTCTTGAAAAGATCAATCAAGGGGGTAATGTTATGATTTATGTGCGAATTGGATTTAAGTGAGTCAGTGGAGTCATTCAAGTCTATTGACAAGACAAAAGTCAAGACAACTAAGAACTTACAGTCTAATAGACCTCATTTTCCTCAATACTATGATAAAAATAAATTAGCAAGTGAGTATTCTCTCAACCACCTAGTCCTATATCTAACATTGGATTTCAGGGTCATAAGAGGATTAGAGCACAGGATGGACTATAGTCTGAAATGACTATAAAATACCCAGCATAGATCTCAATCATTTCCAAGTTATTGTAATCCCCTGTAATTAGATGTATGATACAGAACAGCTGTTGTAGAGTAGATAGAATGCTTGGTACCTACTAACCACAGGGAATACAAAGAAATTAAAAATAATATTTGTCCTTATGAATCACCTAAAATGGAGGATATAAAATATAAATAGTGTTCTCTCTCCCCATTCCTTTCCCACACCCCTCGTTATCTTTCTACTGAGGATAAAAAGTACAAGATTTGGCACTGGGTCCATATGTGTGTTGTGTATAGATGTGTATAGAGATATATACTGCTTAATCAATGCTTTCCAGTTGATATATTATATATTGACTACTGGTATGTTATATTGCCTAGTAGAATTTAAGCTGTTTGAGAGCAAGGACTGCTTTCCATTCTGTCTTTGTATACTCATAATTTAGTTTAGTTCCTACCATATAGGGGGTGTTTAATTAATTATTATTAGATTGGGTTGGAAGGAAATTGGATACATGAGTGGGGGGATTTTGCATAGGTGAAGGTATATTAATTCAAAGCACCCCTCCCAATAATTTGCATCTCTATTATTTTTAATGTAGTAAATTTTTACTGCAAATGTTTTGCAAGGACTGGCCAGAGGTAGCCAAGTGATAGGAACATGGCCAGAATTACCAATTCCAGGCATTCATAAGGATTCCATGTAGATACTACAGATGTACTGGAAGCCTTAGAAACTCTGTGGAAATAGCTACAGACTTCAATACCTATAAAGACATCAACATCTCCACATGTACAAAGTGTTCCTTGTCTAGGATCAGGGTTATCCAGTGTTCTAGCAGCAAGGTCTGACCCACATGAAACCATTTATACCCTTCACTATAAATATTTAACAATAAAGACTTTTCAAGCCACAGACTCTAAGAAGATATGTAACTAGGCCTGAACCTGGGTCCTTATCATCCTCTGAACTTTAAACTGTACCAGGGTATTGATTTCCACAGTAATGGCAAGGAAGAATCTTCATTCTCACTGTGACTTCCATTTTGTTTTCCATCTCAAAGTAAGGAATATTTTAATTTATTTTCAGAGAAAACTATTGTTTCTTAGGCTTTTAAACCTTTTCATCTTTCTTCATTGACCTTAATTCAGGGTAGTACAGTAGAAAATCTACTGGTTTTGAATGAGAGGAGCTTAATTCTAATGTGAGTTTTGCCATACTAGCTGGGAAATTTTGAGCAAATCACTGAACTTTAAGACTCAGTTTATTAATTTTTAAGATTAGATTAGAAGAATTCTAATGATACCTTTAGCTTGAAATCTATGATCATAAAACCTAAAAGTTTGAGATTCAAACTATATACATAGGAAGGTTATAACTAGTTTCATTATGAATTCACTTTCCTTATTCAATGCTGATTATATACACGTAGCTTTTTTTCTTCCATGCCCCAAATTCTGTCTCTGCCTTTTTGTGTCTGTCTGTCTTTGAATTTAATTAGCTCTATAAAATCCCTTATTACTGAGAAAATAAATGAATGAAATAACAAGTAAGCAAAAAATAAACACATTCTATAAAATTATTTTAAAAGAAACAGATAAAAGATAGATAATAAACACATGATAGATTCATCTCTCTGCTTTCTTTGAATCTGATCAACAAGTGAAATATAACTTTTAGATCCAGCTATAACATCTATATCTTGAACAAAATCATAGTATCCACTAGATACTGCATTCTCTAAACAATATAATTTCATTTGTCCACTCCAAACTATTACAAGTTCTTACAATGGAATACTATAATCCAATTCATGGGGATTCTGCCCAGAAGGCTTTTTCTTGCTTAGAGAATATCTATTAATTCCTTGAAAATTCAAATGTAAATTTATAATGAAACATTTTTTTCTTGCATTCAAAACAAGAATAACTAAGATACTTAAACCCAAGTTTGAGGAGAGCTACTACTTTCAAAATATTCCTTGCATTCTTTTCCTTAATGTTTTGTCACTAGATACAATGGAAGCACATTTTTACCTGTATTTTTTTTTAATGAAAGGAATATGTAAAGGGACAAGATTACAGAATCTTAAGTGCCTAGCCCTATTTTTCTTTTTAGCAGAAGTCGAGTTACAAAACAAATCCTGGTTAATTAATTCCTATACTCAAGAAGTATAGGATAGGAATGAATGACTTTCACCTAGTTTTTGTTGTTGTTGGCTGCTGCTGCTTTTGCTGTTATTATTGAGTTATTTCATTCATGTCACACACTCTGTGACTGAATTTTGGATTTTCTTGGCAGAGATATTGTAGTCACTTGACATTTCTTTCTCCAGTTCATTTTACATGTGAGGAAACTGAGGTAAATAGGGTTAAGTGACTTACCTAAGATCACACAGCTAGTAAGTGTCTGAGGCAGGATTTAAATTTGTATCTTATTAACTTTAGTTCCAGTAGACTACTTGAACTGTGCCACCTAACTTTTCTTGCATCTGGTAAACACTAGTAACTTTTTAGTCCTTTCACAATACAAAACCCAAGATATAGAAATGAGGAAGGAGAAAATCCCAGGCATGTGGGGCAACTAGTAAAAATTCATAGTATGGGGGATAAGAGTGTCAAACAAGTGGGGAACAACAAAGAAGCTATTATCACTGGATCAAAGAGTTTGTGAAAGACAGTAAATACAAGGACATAAGAAATGTAGGAGAGGACAAGGTTAAAAAGGACTTTAAGAGCTAAACAAGATAGCTGATCCTGGAGACAACTGGAGTTTATTGAATAGGAGGATGACATTTTCAGACCTGAGCTTTGAGGAAATCACTTAAGTAACTGAGAGGTAAAAAATAAGGTGAGGAGAAAATTGAAGCAGGGAGACCAATTCAAAGGCTATTTATTGCAAAAGTCCATTTGTGAGATGATGAGAGTCTATATCAGTTCAGTATCAATATCAGAGGAGAGAAGGAGACATATCTTAGATTCACTTGAAAATAGAATTAACAGTTCTTGGCAATAGAGTGGATTTGGTGAGGTATATGTGTGAAAGAATAGGAGACTGAAGATGACAACTAAGTTGTTAGTCTCAATGACTGAGAGCATGATTGCATCCCTGTTTTGTACATGTATACTTTTCTAATTAATTCTATGAGACAACCAGTTCATGATCTTCCATAGACAACTGAGGATGTGACAATGAAGGTAGTTAGGGATAATTAAATAGATCAAAGACACCTATTCACAAAGTTGATAATTGAAATTATGGGAGTTGATAAAATCATCACAAGAAATGGTATAGCTAAAGAAATAAAGAAGAGAGTCCAGAAAAGATTCTCAGGAGGAAGCTATAGTTAGTGGACAAAATGTAATAAAGATCTAGCAAATGAGATTGAGGAGTAGTCAAACAGAGAAAAAAAGAATGAGAGCAAGGTCATTAAAAACAAAAGAGATGACAATATTAAGCAGAAGAGGATGATCCAATAGTGTCAAAGGTTTGAGAGAAATCAAGAAAGATGAGAATTGATAAAAGATCCTTAGCAACTTAGAGATTGATAATAACTTTGGAGAGAGTGGTTTCAAATGAATGGTAAAATTAGAAAACAGATTAAAGAGAAAGGGAAAAAGAAGTGGTCATTAACTGTAGACAGTCTTTTTGAAAACCCCCCCAAAAGGAGATGTATAGGCCAATAACCAGTGGGAATTGACAGATATGAGTGGTTTGTTCAAGGCTTTGGAACTCTTGGTATACAGTAATAGTTGCCAATAAATTTGTTTCAGAATTGAGTCATTTGTGTATTCAAATATTTTTTTTTCTCTGTGGATATGAGTGCATGTGATTTTTTTTTTCCAGTTTGTTTTGTTTTTGTTTTCTTTCCCTCTCCACCTAAGGTTTAAAAAGCTGTTGTCATTTGGGAAATTCAATTTTAATATGGCATAAGTATCCTCAGTATGATTCTTGAGATTTTTTTTTGTTACCACTGCTACTCTGGACTAAAGGGCCCTTGTTTGAATTTTCATTTTCACAAACAATTTAAAATAATTAACCATTGGGAGTTCATTGAAAATGCCTATATATTGTTTCTTAATTATATCGTGCTAGAAGAGTAGGTATCACTTTTCATTTGCACGAGAAAAATTAATGGAGGAACATTTCATTCCCTTGAGAAAGTACTTTACTCATAAGATTGTCATCTCATTATTTTAAATAGTCATTTAATCTCACCAAAGAAAAATTTCAAAAATATTCAAATATTCCACGTTCTCTTTTACAGAAGAGGAGAGGAAGTCAGAAGAATGACATTCTTAATCATTGTTCCTGTTTATCTGGTTACAAATATAGAGATAATCAACCTGCTGTTGTTTCCCTAATATACCAAGGGATATGTATATGTGAGAGAAGTACAAATTGCTCCATTTATTTATTACTGTAATTTCATGTTTATGGGAAATCAAATCATATTTACTTATAAAGGCAAAATCTAATGATATTTAGGATATGTGTGATTCAAGACTCAAATAAAGGTGTCTTTTGTTTCCTCTAAAGCAAAAGCCAGATCTATACATATACTTTTTATAAAATAAAAAAGTCTTCATGGCTGTTAATGTTTTATCATTATCATTATTATTATTAAATTATATAAAATATAAAATGTATTATAAAAAGAAAAGTTAGGCTATGAGCTTAAGTATTAAGAAAATATTTAATACATCATTTTTTTATTTTCTATTTCATTAGTACCTGTTCGAAAACAAATGTTTTATTCAGTATTTCACTAATCGGTGATTTTTCTGTGCAAGCATTCCCTCCACTGATCAAGTTCACAAGGTTTTTATTAGATCACTCGATAAGTTGCATGACCAAAAAATTCAAGAATCCTCACCTGTGATGAACTTAGATACACAATCTGTAACCATCCCTTACTTTCCAGTTTCATAAAACACATGATAACATGTGTTCTATTAAATAATATTAAGGACCATGCCTAGATGAAGGGTCAGGTCAATTTTCCAAGAGCCTTCACAGCTGTGAATCATAACATTTAAAGGAATTGCAAAGCAGCCTTTACTGACACAAGTGTTGCTTGTGGACTGGGAATGAAATAAATTGGAGGTAGAGGGAAGAGGAAAGAAGTCAGACAACACAACTGCCTCTCAGTCTACTTGCATCATCATCATCATCATCATTCTCTCACATGAAGAGATCCATTCTACAGTTCTGAGTTAGATCTCCAGTAGCCACTGGCAGGAGGTGGCTCCCATATCACAACAGAATAAACCTTTCAAAATACTTTCAGGCTACAATTAGCTAACCAGGAGAATTTTTGCTTATTGAAAACGTGGGCTAATAATTTCATCTTGACAGAAAATATGCTAAAATTTTGGTATAGATCATATTTCTTTTTAATTTTTCAATGTTGTATTATCCATTTTAACACTCATTTATTTAAAACTATTGGATTCCAAATTCCCTTTTTCTAATCCACTATTCCTTCACCCATTGAGAAGGCAAGCAATATAAAACTCATCATACATATAAAATACTACAAAACATATATCTATACAATCCATGTTGGAAAAAGGAAGAAAAATAAAGAAAATAATGTGCTTTAATCTACATTCAATGTTTCTTCAGTTCACTCCCAAGAGAGAGATAGTATTTACATATCATCATGACCCTTTTTTAATTGTCTTTGATCATAATATTGATAAAAATATCTGTCTTTCATAGTTGATCATTTTTATAATATTACTATTACTGTATACAACATTCTCCTGAATCTCTGAGTCAATTTAATATAAATCATTCCAGTCTTCCTCCCCCTCAAAAACTATACAGCTCACCATTTCAAATGACAAAATATTATTCCATCACAATCACATATCACATGTTCAACCATTACCAAATGTATTTATCTCCAAAATATCCAATTCTTTGATACCAGAAAAAGAGTAACTATAAATGTTTTTTGTGCATAACTTTCTTTTTAATTATTTTTACATACAGTCTTAGTAGCTGTATTTCTAGGTCAAAGAGTATGTACACTTTTATAGAGGAAGGAAGGAAGGAAAGATCTGATCTTCTGAGGTCAGATGAGTATAACAGGATGACAAAGGGCATTGAATTTATAGCATTTGAGGATTGATTGAAAGAATTGGAAATGATTAGACTGAAGAAGAGATGATTTACAGACAGTAAAATAATTGCCTACAAATATCTGAAAGACTGTCACATGTAGGAGGAACTAGATTTTTGTTTGCCATCCCAATAAATGGTTTTCATTCATTTCTTGATGTCAAGGGGGAAAATTTCCTAATAATTAAAGTTTTCCCAAACAAGAATTTGTGATTACAGGAAATGGTGGGTTCTCCTGTTGACAATTTTTTCTTCCAGTGGCATCTAGATATTAACTTGTTGGGTACGTTATAATGGAGGGCTGTGTGTGTATGTGGGTGGGTGTGTGTGTGGTCTGAGTTTAATGGCCCCTGATATTTCTTTCAACTTTAAAATTTTGTAAAAGATATGATCTTCACAAAATTTCCATGTTATTCACATAAAATGTTTTATATTTGATATTTTGTGAGTGTATTTTATCTGTTTTAGCAGAACTTTTTTTAATTTTCAGCATATTTTGAATAGTATATCTTTCTATGATATTTAAATTTTTTATTAGCAATCTATAGAACTGTTGATATTGTGAAGTAATATATCTATTTATTTCATTATTTCAATTCATGTCTTTGTTAAAGATCTTGGTTTTTTTCCTAAATAAATTGTCCACAAATAATATATATTTATTATTTTCTATATCAATGTTATTTCTTTATTGTCTGCTTTTTTTCTGATTGTTATCAATGCTATATTGAAGTTCTGAGACTATGACAATTTGAATGACTTAGTGGATTGAAGCCAAAGAAACCTTATGTTCAGCTTTCCACTTTGAGATACATTGGTTATTTTATCCTGGAAAAACCAGTGCTCAATTGTTTGATGTAACTCTTTGAAACTATAAATTACAGTGAAGGTGACAGCTTGCATTTGTAAAGGTTTGTAAAGGAACCTGGGAGTTCCCTGGGTCAATCAAATCAAAGGTCCTGTTTCAATCCCTTATTAAAATGTCAACTTATCTGTTATTTATAATTTTAAGAGTTTTCTAGGTTTTAATTCTTCCATAATCACAAAACAAATATGTATCAAAGTACTCCAACCCTAGTTTTCCTGTATAAAGGGCCAGAACTCTGGAAAGGTATACTTGAATCAAGGACAGCAGGGTGCTTATAGTTAAGCACCTACTCAGTGTGATTGTCAGGATAATGGTTCTCTAGTTAAATATATACTTAATGTGATGTAATGATGTAATCACTCTAGTTGGCATATACTTAGTATGATATGGTGACAGTTGCCACATGATCAGTTGCTATAGTGATGCCATTGTACTGAGGTATTTAAGGGCTGAGAGGATGGAACGTCTCAGCCACAGAAATAGAGAAGACTTCAGATTCCGGACTCCATCTTTGACCAGCCTCCTGGTGGCTCTCCTGCCTTCATCACTTCTCCACCTAAAGACCTTGTCCAGACATGTCCAGAGATCCTCCAAAAAGCTAGCCCAGACATTACATTCCTGACTTTATAGCTAAACTTATATATTCTATATCCCAATTCCTGTTGTTAAATATTTAACAGAAGAGATTAATGAATTCCCCTATGCATGGTATTTAGAAAGATTGGAGGAAAGGGGAGGAAGGACAAAGCAACCCATTAATAAAATAAGCAATTTCTAATTTTTTTTCCCCAAACAGATTTGTGTTCTCTATTTTTCTGTAAACTTGATTATATAATAAATTATAGGAATACTCAATGCATTTATATTCTCTATTTTACCAGCATGTAATTATGTTATGAGATGAATTATTTAATCCTGGCAACCCCTGAAAGCAAGAAAAATATAAAATTAATTTAGCCCTATTATCCCTTTTTGTCTCAAAAATGATGATGGCAGCTAAAAGAGGAAGAAGTTGATACATACAGCCCTCCCTCCCTCATACACACACACACACACACACACACACACACACATGCATGCACACACACACACACACACACACACACACACACACACATCTCTTCACACATCTTTCTTTATTCCTTTAAGGAATTTAGGATAACTAATTCTTGATTTTCTCTGTTTTGCTTAATCTATTTTTTTTTGTGATGATCACAATACAATAATCCCTCTTTTCAAAACTTTCTACCTTTGGTATGCTTATAATGGGCATGGTTAAATATCCAAAGCTTAGTACTTTATTTAATGATTTTCCTAAACTCATTTGTGATATTAGCTGTTGATAATGATAAATGTGGAGGAGTGAGTATGTAAATGCTAAAATAACTAAGGGACTATTTCCTTGATATTGACAATCCAAAACTTTCTTTTAATTGAAAGTTAACAGAGTAAATAATTCTTCTAGTAAAACAGTTAAAATACATAGATTCAATCTTGTTTTCAAATATTTTCAAAAAATCTAGTGAATTCACAATAATTAAAATGCAAATTACATACTTATCTATTTGGGTCCATAAGTTCCCTCATGATATAACATATGTTAACAGCAAATCATATTTATTTAAATATTTAAAGATAGAATTTTATTTAATGATATTGAAAGCATATGAAAACCTGCAATAGGAATGCTTAGAAAATTTTTAAAAGAACTTTTAAAAAACCTAAAATCAAGCTTGACAATGACTTAAGTATAATCAATGGAATTGCTTATATATTTTACTGAGTGACCAACTTTGACAAATTTCATATATTCCTTGATTAAGGCAGTAAGTATTTATTAATTGCCTACTCTATCATATTAGGTAGTAAGTAAAATAAAAATAAAAGTCATTGAGACTTTGAGAAGCTTACAAAGACATTTTAATATTTGCCATTGAGAAACTTACAACTTTATTTAGTCATCTCTTTTGTGATGGACTTTAGTCATATATTGGATAAAGTTCTTTGAGAAAGATTGAATTTTTCTGTCTCTGGTTCCTGTAACATCATTTCATCTTTTAAATGCTGATGTAATATTGGCCAGAATTTTGTGCAGAAGAAAATAAGTAATTAGTGATTGCTAAGCACAGAGAAAATGTCAAGTACTATTTAAATTCCAAATGATACCTTCTCATGCAGTAAGATCATAAACATAATCTACTTGGCTGTAACAGGGCCATATAAATAGTTTTGCATTATCTTTCTATGTAGTGAATAACTTTGTGAAATAATGAGTAGTTGACTATCAAATTAGGCAGACTTACTCATACAAATGTGATTTTAAAACTGAAAGTACAAGCAAATATGAATTTGAAATTGTAGCATATGTAAAGTAAAAGGTTTCATGTTTGATAAATTTAATTTTATTCTCTATTCACTAAAACACCAGTTATACCTCCTTCTTTTTTCAATGTCCTCAGTAATCATCTAGGAAATTAAACAAGAAAAAGAATGACATAATATGAATTTTAAACATTGATCAAAGCATAGAAGGTTTCTATATTTGTTTTGTTGTTGTTAATATAATGTTTTAGGTAGCAACAATTAAAACTTACAGTTCTGTATCACTGCCAAATCATTTAAGGAGTACCTTCAATGTGCAGAGAACTGTGATTAGTCCCTGGAGACAGAAAAACAATAAGACATGGTCCTTGAATTCAAAAATATTATATACTTTGTTTACTTGACAGCCTCAAAATCAGAAAAATACAGGGTCATACTTTGTTTCTGACATAGGCTGGTTGTTTGACTCTGGTCAAGTCACTTAATCTCACATTTCTCTAGATATTTCTCTAAAACTAAAAGTTTTGAAAAAGTTTCTGAATAACTTTTTTTTCTCAATAGGAATTAATCCTACCAATAAAATCATAAATCCTAAAATAATGGCTATCAGTAACTATATTGAATGAAAAGTTTTAGGACTTTGGTCTATAGTAGAAAAACAATGTAGAAACCATAAGGATCAAAACCAGAGGGGTAATTTGTGGAAACTAGTATGGAAGAAAGAAGAAAGAAGAGGGTGAAAAGCTTTGTCTAGCACCTTCTATGTACAAACATTATAATAATTTTATTTTAATTTCATCAAATTGGCTGATCACATAAGCTTGAAGTGATAGATAACACACAACATAATGGAGGCAGGAACCCAAAAGATCATAAAAATCTGGAATATTTTTCTGAATCTAATAAGAAGAAATTTAGGAGGGATAAATATTAAAATGTCTTGATTTTAATTTTTAAATCAACTTCACAGAAATAAGATGGTATATAGTTAACTGGTCATCTGAAAAAGTTTGAGCTATTTTGGTGGAGTCTAAGCTTTATATAATCCTCAATGTAAATGTGGCAGCCAAAAAAAAAATCTTAATGTGATTTTGGGCTTTGTTAACAGAGGCATAGCTTCCTGGGATAGATACATGTAGGGAGGGATGGAGGGAGGGAAAGAAAGAGAGAGAGAGATAGGGAGGGGAGGTGGAGAAAGGAGGGAGGGAGGGAAGAAGAGTAGGAAAGAGGGAGGGAGGGAAAGAGAAAGGGAAGGAGGGAGGGAGAGAAGACAGATACAAATATATATGCATATGTACATATATGAATGCATTATATATGTATATGTATGTATACTTACAGAATTAGTAACTATTTATTAAGTGCTTAGCACAAATATTGAGTTAAAAGCTGAAAGAGGCAATTAGGTAGTATAGTTGATAAAACATTAGACTTAGAGGTAAAGTCAGGAAGATTCATCTTCACTGAATTCAAATCCAATCTCAGAGACTTAGCTATGTGACCCTGGGCAAGTCACTTAATCCTATTTGCCTCAGTTCTATTGGTAAAATGAGCTAGAGAAAGAAATGGCAAAGTACTCTAGTAACCTTGCCAAGAATATTCCAAAAATTGGGTCACAAAAAATCAGACGTGACTAAAATGACTCAAACATAAAAAGAGCTGAAGGTATAAATACATCTACAATAAATCAAAAAGTCCCCTAAAGAACTGACACTGTAATGGGGGAAGTCAATAAATACATAAAGGTGAAATGGAGGGACAAAGGGGAGGTATGCAGAGGGTGGCTTCAAAACAGTCTGCCCATGGTAGCCTGGAATTCCTACCAACATCTAGCTCTTGAGAGATAATGAGATATACCTTTAATTATCAGAACCCAGGATGGTTCCTATGATCAGTTCCAAGGTCCCAGTACAATTTTGGAGAGAGGAAGAATTTGAAGATAATGGCCAGAGATGACAGCAAGTGACAAAATGATGTAATGGTCCTTTTATAGTTTGCCCTGCTCAGTCTACATCTAGAATAGTTTCTTTAAATTGGTGTGCTTTATGTAAAGAAAAAATATTGATAGTGAAAAACAACCAGAGGAGGAAAATCAAAATGGTGAAGAGCCTTAAATCCCTGTCACATGAGCATTAGTTAAGGAAATTGTCATATTTTGCTTTAAAAGAGATTTGTCTAGGGAGCCAGAGGTCATGAAAGCTTATTGGTGTTTTTGAGAGTCTTTCACATGAAAGAGGATTAAAACTCATTTTGTTTATACTCCAAAAACAAAATCAGGAAATACACACACACACACAAACACACACACACACTCACACACACGTTTCCCCATGTCTTTAAGGATGGTAGGTTTTGTTTCCCAGTCTTAGAGGTCTTCATATAACAAGCAAATTGCCACTATTAGGCTGAATTAGATGGAAAGAAAAGAGAATAGAAAGAAGGCAAATTTAAAAAAGGTCTCTTTAGTCCAATCAACAGATATGACAATAATGCAATCTAAGAAAACAATAAAAACAGAAAAGATATCTTTTGACAGATAAGGTTCAGTATGTAGATATTTGTGTGACTGATATAAGAATTTATTTTACTTGATTATGTATATTTAAGATTTCTTTTTCTATTTTTCTTTCACTCTTCCCTATAAGAAAAAAGAGGAAAGTAGAGGGAAAATAAATTTTTATAAAAGGAGTTTAAAAATGTGTTTTTAGGATAGTATATGAAGGTATAAGTATAAAATTCAAGAAAAAATATATCTTTCTAGTTGAGATGCTTAATACACATATATCAAAAAGCTTTAATTTCCTTGGTAGAGTAAGGCTGCAGATAGTAAACAATATTTACTATAGTGGATATTAATTAAAGAGGCTGAAAGAAATTGAGTGACACATCCATTGTCACAAGCTAAGTGTCAGAAGCAGGATTGAAACCCAAATGTTCCTGATTCCAAACCCATCCTCTTTCATCTATTATAGTCAGTTACTCGTGATTAGATGAATATTACTATAAATAGACATTTATGAAAAAGAATTCTTGTTGTATACTGTATACAAACCTGAACTCCAAGTCAAAAAAGTCCTGAACTATAAGCATCTTTCTGCTTCAACTGTGTCCAATCCTGGACACATCCCAACTCTTAGTGACCTCCAATAACTCTCAAACATTATTAAGTTGCTGACCTGCCTCACTGATAGAAGTTCCTTATCACAGGGCCAGTGCATCAATCAATTAGGAATTTCCCTAACCAACATAAATCAGTAACTTTGCTGCAACTTAATAGTCTTCTAGAGTTTCCTGGGACAATGAGAAATTTAATTGACTTAGACCAAATTTTTATAAATTACACAAAAATACACACAAGAACTATCAATCTATTATTTATCCATATCTACAAGGTTTCACACATACATATGTATAGGTATGTATATATGTGTGTGTATATTCACACAGAATTATATATACATATAAGTATGAAAGTAATACATTAACATGTGCTCTGTATAGATTTATGCATACATTTGTTATTTGTATATGTATTTCTGAATTGTGCATGTATATTATATATAATTTTAAAATTAAATGAAATATAAACTTTGTGAGTAAAACAGAATTATAGAAGATCAAAGCATGTTCTTGCCTACAGTAGGCAATATCATTCTACATACAATTTGAAATGAGTACCTAAACAATAAACCATTATTCATTTTCATATATGGCATGTATCATGATGTGTGTCTATAAATCTGTGTGTATATACACACACAAACACATACATATGGGATTTTAATAGTAATTTGTTGCCATGACTAAAGCATTGGCTATGAATTTAGTTTTCTTTTAAGAAGCTGGGTATAAAGCAGGCCTTATGTTAGCTGTCACAATCAAATGTCTGTATGATGATAAAATGCATGTTTTTAATTACGAAAATAGTATGCTTATTAGCATAGAGCAAAATGCTCCACTGTGAAAGCTCTTTGAACTATCCAAACTGATCTCATGAGAGACTGAGGAAATAGGCTTTGGTCACCCTGAAGCAAGAACAGAAAACAAACATCATTATTCTGATCAATATTTTTTTAATTGAGGTGATTTTAGTAAATCCTTATTAATTTTTATCAAGGTAAAACTGTAATAAAACCCTTGAATCAAGGGGGTTTTAGACATTAGAGAATGCCAGTTTTAAGGGGGATGTATTTAACATGAGCCATTAAACAATTACTTCATGGTGGAAGTACTCAATATCCTGACACATTATCTGTAAAAGGGCATTTTTGATTGTTTCTAATTATGATTCAGAATTTCATTCTGTTCAAATCCCTTTACAACAGAAAAAAAAATAATCCATGACTGTATTCTATACATATTCTAAAAGAATGCACTGATATGACATTTCCTATCAAGCTACATGAGGAGATAAAGAAAGATGGATGATATCACACACACAGAAATGTATATAAGCATGTATACATACATATGTATATTACATATGGCCATCTCCAAATCATGTAAAACATATTGCACTTTTTGATGTTTCATATTTCACATGGTATATTTTAAATTGTTTTCTTTTATAACTCTTCTGATTTTTAATTTTTTTTTAATGTCTCAGAATATTAACTTCCACTTAACCAAATTCTAACTCTTAAGGAATCCTTTTTTTCTGTGCTTTTCTCCTTCTCTTTCCTATTAATCTATTCTGCTTTTTAAGGAGTTTCTTTTTCCTTCAGTGAATTTCTGTGCTCTGCATTAAGCCAATTGTGTTTTTAATGTAATTTTCTTCAGAATTTTTGCATTCTTCTTTTGCCAAGCTGCTCTTTTTCTTTTCGTAATTTTCTTGCATAACTCATTTCTTTTCTGTTGTTCCTATATAATTTTGTGTTTTCTTTTTGACATTGGCATGAATTCATGTTGGACAATTTTTCTTTGATGTTTTGCTCACAGCTGTTATTATGTTGTTGATTTCTTTGAATTTGTTTCTTGGCCCTCCTTATTACTGTATTAACTTTTTTGTGGGCAAGTTGTTATTGTTCAGTCATTTTTTCAATATAACTTTTTGATTTTGAACTTTATGTTACAATTGGTCTTTGATCATGTTGGAATAGAGAGGCACTTTCCTAAGTTTCAAGCATTTTAAAATTTCTATATTCATAGTTAATTATGAGGGTTAACACGTTTTTAGTGCTTCAAAAATGGTATGATCTGCATCAAGATGAGAACACTGTTCTCCTAGTCTGTACTCTGATCTTTAGGTAGGGATGGTCATTTTTCCCCTGTACTCCAAATGCTAGTGCTCTCTCTGCTGAGACTGTTGTCACCCAGGATTCTTGAATATCAAGACAAGAAAATTGTGATCACATAAAAGAAGGCTAGCTAAGAACTGGTTATATCAGAATAACTTATCTTGCTTTTAGAATATAGTTTTTGTAGTAGTAGATAATTCCACAGATTTTGGCAAAGTTTATAAAAATATTTCATGCTATTCTTGAGGACAAGATATAAGTAGAGATAATAATGTAGCTATGTCAAAAATTTAGGGGATTTCAGTTTGCTGAAATATTTTGTCCTAAAGAATAGTCATTAATTTTTCAACACCAATTTAAAAGATGTTTTTCAGTAGATTATCCAATTAATGTATTTGACCCAGTACTATTGAAAATGTATATCAATTTTTTTTTAAAAAGGCAGAGATGGATTGCTTATTAAATTTGCAACTGACAAAACATTCAAAGTGATTGCAAACTCACTGGCTAGTAAATTCAAGCTCTAAAAAGATCTTGAAAGGCTGGAGCATTGAATTAAATCTAAGAAGATAAAAGTTTACAAAGGCCAAGTTTTCCCATTGAATCCAGGATCATATCCAGTCTTTCTGAGCTATATCTTGCCACTAGACTTAGAGGGGTCTAGAAAAGAAAGTGAGACAGATAATCTTACACAATTCAATTCTCTTGCATGTCATGACATCATATTCCTGATATCCCTTTTCGAGAAGGAAGGACGAACAACATTTCAAGTTGTCTTTTGTACATTCCTTCTATTTTCTGGCCTTGTAAAACCACATCTAGACCATTTTATTATGGCATCATAGATTTAAATTTGTCTGGAAGAGATTTGTTTTTCAGACCAGGTGTCATATTTTAAGAAAGACCTTGATAAGTTAACATGTTTTCAGATGAGAAGGAAATAGAATAACAAAAAGACCAAAGGATCTTGTCATATGAAATGTAGTTGAAAGAATTAAGAATATTAATCTGCCGAAGGAAGTTCAATGGGATAATCATGGCTTTATTTGCAGGTATGTAACATTATTCTTCTTGTCCCCAAAGGAAAGAACTATAAGTAATGACTGGAAGTTGTGAAGAAATAAATTTAGAATTCTGGCAAGGAAAATATTAATTTTAAATCCAATTCCAAAGAATTTTTTCTTATTCAGTTATCCGCTATAGTAAACTCTTTATGGCTCCATATGAAGTTTTCTTGGCAAAGACATTGGGGTGGTTAAACAATTTCTTCTCAATAAGAAAATTGAGGAAACAAAGTTGGTGAGTTTACCAAAGTTACAGCTAGTAAGTTTCTGAGAATAAGTTTGAACTCATGAAAATAAGTCTTCCAAACTCCAAGTCTGGTACTCATCTACTCTACTACCTAGCTACATTGTCTCTCCCCACCCCCACCCCTCCAAAATAGAACTACTCCAAAAAGGGATAGGCTGATTATGGAAATCTGTATAGAATATTTTAAGAAAAGACTAGATTTCCATTTGGCACAGATATTATAAAGGAGATTCTTGTCTATGTATGGATTCTACCAGATAACTTTTTTCCCTTTACAATTTAGAGATTTAAAGCTTGTTGTTCTGTAATAAGGATTCCTTGTTGGGAAAGGCCATAAAAGAATAGTAATATGGTGATTATCTTGAAAGATTATATCATATGTAAAACACAATTTTTGGCAATTCCAGTCAAACTGGAGAGGCTTCAATTAGGAACCTAGTGATAAACTATATTTTAAAAATCAGTTAAGAAAAACAACATGGGGAGATTTAAACCAAAGTATTAGTCATTTGGTGAATTTTTTAAAGCATATCAATTACCCAACCATCTACTCAAGTTGTAATAAGATGCATTTATAAAATGTGTTAATGGAGCTTGTACCCATATTAAAGAAATTGTAAGGCTTTTGAAATATTCAAAGATTTCACATTGCCAGTAAAAAAATTAGCTTCAAGAAAGAAATGTTTTTCAAATGAATTCTAATAGACCTTTGGATTCACATTCAAAGAAAGGATCATGGATCAAAGCTGACTATTTTCATCTTTTCTGTGTTGTTTTGTTTTGTTTTCTTTCTCATGGTTTTTCACTTATGTTCTGATTTTTATTTCCCAACATAACTCATGTGGAAATATATTAAAAATGATTGTACATGTATAACCTGCATAAGATTACTAGCTGTCTTGGGAAGAGGGAGATAAGGGTGGGAGGAAGGAAAAGACTCAAAATCTCATAAAAATAATGCTGAAAACCATCTTTGCAAATAATTGGAAAAATAACATACTGTTATTTTATTATTATTATTATACCTTTTTATTTACAAGACATATGCATGGGTAATTTTTCAGCATTGGCAATTGCAAAACCTTTTGTTACAATTTTTCCCCTTCTTCCTCCCACCCCCTCCCCCAGATGGCAGGTTGACTAATACATGTTATATATGTTAAAGTATATGTTAAATACAATATATGTATACATGTCCATACACTTATTTTGCCGTACAGAAAGAAATGAACTATGACATAGTTGTACTGTTAATTTTTAAAAAATCTTTTAGACTCTGACAATTAAGATTTCATTGATATCTTTCTTCATTTCCATATTCCCACTACCTAAAACAGTGCCTTATACTAGAGAGGAGAGGAAATGTGATATAGAGCAGAGGTCTAAAACTTTCATCCCAAAGACCCCTTATAGATCACAATACTCTCAAGTATGATCCAAATTGAAATAAAATATATTAGGAATTTTTAAAATTTAAATGTAAAATTTAAAAATAAATATAAATTCAATAAAACATGTTACATTTTAAAATTAAGCCAATGTGTTACAATCAAGAATTAACTACCCAAAGAGATTTAGCATCGCCTTTCAGGGAAGGAGTTGGAGCTTCAGTGAAGTAAGAGACTTTCAATAGTTCCTATTGAAAAAAAAAGACTAAAAAGAAAATTTCACCTACAAATACAAGACTAAAGAGAAAGGTAAGCAGGGGAAAATTTATACATACACACACATGCACGTGTGCATGCACACACGACTAAAGAGAAGAAAATCATATATACATATATACATATGTATATATGTATGTGTGTATGTATAACTGTTTATATCCCTAGAGGAGAAAACAAAATCTTTAACTCTTGAGAACTGTATCTGACACTGGCACAGACAATGGGAGGGCATCATATGAACTGAGGGTTTGGTTGTGAATGGATTTTGATGTGACCATATCAGAGAAAAAGAAAAAGGTCTGTACTAGAAAAGGAATAAAGGGAAGGTATAATGGGACACTTATTTCAAACCAAGAGACTCAAAAGACCTATTGCAAACAAGGGGAAAAAGGGAGGGGATGAAACTTGATGTCATCAATCTTGGCCCTAAGAGGGAATTCATTCAGTTGGTTATAGAAATTTATTTAATCCTAGAAAGGAGGAGGAGGAGAAAGAGGATAATAAAAGGGAGGGACAGGATAAAAAGAAGGGCAGAAACAATAGGGGAAAAATGTAAAAAAGGAGGGGAAAGTGTTGGTAGAAGATAAGGTAGTGGGTGGGTTAGTAAAAAAAAAAAAAAACAAGACAAAGGACAGGGTGGAAAGAGAAAACAAAATTATATACAGGGGTGAAAATAGGATGGAGAAAAATACAGAGCTGGTAGTCACAACTTTCAATGTGAAGGGAAAGAACTGTCCCATAAAATGGAAACAAATAGCAAAGTAGATTAAAAAACAGTAACCTATAATATAGTATTTTCTAGAAACACATTTGACATAGAGAAACATATACATAATAAAGGTGGTATTATGCTTCAGATGAAGTAAAAAAAAAAAACAAGTAGGGGTAGCAATTCTGATCTCAGATAAAGCAAAATTTAAAATTAGATCTTATTAAAAGAGATAAGGAGGGAAAGTACATATTGATAAAGTGTACAGTAAATAATGAAGTAGTAACAATACTAAATGTGTATGTACCAAGTGATAAAGCAGAAAATCCCTAGAGAGTATTTTAAGCCAGATACAGGAAGAAATAGACAGCAAAACTATTCTACTGGGTGACTTCAAAATTCTCCTCTCAGAATTGCAAAAATCTAACCACAAAATAAACAGGAAAGAAAATAGGGATGTTAATAGGATTCTAAAAAACCTATATATGATAGACCTCTGGAGAAAATTTAATAGGGACAGGAAGGGAACATACCTTTTGCTTGGCCATACATAGCACCTACACAAAAACTGACATGTATTGGGGGAGAAAAACTTTACAATCAAATGCAAAAAGGAAGAAATAGTAAATGCTTCCTTTTCAAACAACAAGGCAATAAAAATTATATTCAAAAAAGGGCAAGGGAATGATAGACTAAAAACCAATAGAAAATTAAATAATCTACTAAAAAGTTATTAGAAATAATCCACAACTTTAGTAGTTTCAGGATACAAAATAAACCCACATAAGTCATCAGCGTTCTTATATATCACTAACAAAATCCAAGAGTCAGAGTTGCAAAGAGAAATTCCATTTAAAGTAACTACTAATAATATAAAATAATTAGGAATTTATCTGCCAAGGGAAAAAAGGGAAACTTTTTGAGCAAAACTACAAAACACTTTCCACACAAATTAAGTCTGATCTAACCAATTGGAAAAATATTAAATGCTCTTGGATAGGGCGAACAAATATAATAAAGATGACAATATTACCTAAATTAATCTATTTATTTAGAACTATACCAATCAGACTCACAAAAAAAATATTTTAATGACCTAGAAAAAATAACAACAAAGTTCACATGGAAAAACAAAAGGTCAAGAATTTCAAGGTAATTAATGAAAAAAACAAATCAAATGAAGGTGGCCTAGCTGTACCAGATCTAAAATTATATTATAAAGCAGCAGTTACCAAAACCATTTGGTATTGGCTAGGAAATAGATTAGTTGATCAGTGGAATCGGTTAGGTTCAAAGGACAAAACAATCAATAACTATAGCAGTCTAGTGTTTGACAAAACCAGAGACCCCAGCTTTTGGGATAAGAACTTACTGTTTGACAAAAATTGCTGGGAAAATTGGAAACTAGTATGACAGAAATTAGGCATTGACCCACACTTAACACCGTACACCAAGATAAGATCAAAATGAGTTCATGACCTAGGCATAAAGAATGAGATTATAAATAAATTAAGCTTGTGAGCACCCCTTGCTTCTCACAGCCCTCCCTTTTTAGTGTCCCTCCCCCCGCCTTAGAGTTCCTCCCTCTATCTTACCCCTTTCCCTCCCAGTTCCCGTATTCCCTTCCACTTAGCTTATTCCTTCCCTTTCCACTTTTCCCTTCTCACTTTTCAATGAGATGGGAGAAGTTTCACCATAGATTGAATATGTCTTAAGATTTTTCACTTAAAGCCAATTCTGAAGGCAGTAAGATACCCACTATATTCATCCCCCTCCATTCTTTCTCTCAGATATAATAGGTTTCCTATGCCTCTTCATGAGATGTACTACCCCCACTTTACCCTTTTTCTGGTACAATGTCCTTTCCACATCAATTTCTAGAAAAAGGTATACATGTATTCTTTATACATCTATATAGTCAAAATATAGTTCCCAAGATTAATCTTTACCTTTTTAGATTTCTCTTGAGTTCTATATTTGTAGATCAAACTTTTTGTTAAGTTCTGGTTTTTTCATCAGAAATAGATGAAATTCGCTTACTTCGTTGAATGTCCATCTTCTTCCCTGGAAAAAGATGCTCATTCTCGCTGGGTAAGTTATTTTTGGTTGCATACCAAGTTCCTTAGCCTTTCGGAATATCATATTCCAGGCCCTGCGATCTTTTAATGTGGATGCTGCCAGATCCTGGGTGATCCTTATTGTGGCTCCTTGATACTTGAATTGGGTTTTTCTAGCCGCTTGCAATATTTTTTCTTTCATCTGAGGGTTCTGGCATTTGGCCACTATATTCCTTGGTGTTTTGATTTTAGGATCCCTTTCAGTGGGTGATCGATGAATCCTTTCAATGTTTATTTTTTCCTCTGTTCCTATGACTTCTGGGCAGTTCTCTTTGATAATTTCCTGGAAGACAGTGTCCAGGCTCTTTTTTTCATCATGTTTTTCTGGGAGTCCAATGATTCTCAGATTGTCTCTCCTGGATCTGTTTTCCAGGTCTGTTGTCTTCCCCAGAAGGTATTTCACATTTTTCTCCATTGTTTGATTTTTTTGGATTTGCTTGACTGATTCTTCTTGTCTCCTCGAGTCATTCAATTCCACTTGTTCAATTCTGATTTTCAGTGAAGTATTCTCTTCACTCACTTTTTTAAAATCTTTCTCTGATTGTCCAATTGAGTTCTTTTGTTCTGTGGAATTTTTTTCCATTTCGCCAATTTTGTTTTTTAGAGAGCTGTTTTCTGTTTCCAGTTCACTAATCCTATTTTTCAAGGATTTTACTTCTTTATCCACTCTCTCTTTAACTTTCTCCAGACTCTTTTCCCATTTTTCTTCTAGCTCCCTTGTGAGAGCCTTTTTAATCACTTCTATGAGGTTCATCTGTGCTGAGGAGCAGCCGATCTCCTCCTTTGGGGAATCACCTGGGGACTGCCTGTTTTTAGTCTCCTCAGGATTTAGAGTCTGCTCTCTATCTGTGTAGAAGCTGTCAAGGGTTAAAGTCCTCTTCAGCTTCTTGCTCATTCTGTCTATTAATCAGAGATAAACTACCAAAGAAAAACAGAAAAAAACTGGAGTCTTTCTTTGGGGGGGGGGCTGGGTGTGTTATCGAGCTTCCTCTACAGACTGCAGGGGGCAGCAGTGAGGCACTAGCAGGACTGTGCTGCGCCTGCGCTCTGAGATCCCAGAGCGTGCTGAGTCACTGAGGGGGGGGAAGGGGGGGCGGCCAGGTCCCGAGAGACTCCAGCTGTTTGCGGTTGTGTTCTTCAGCCCCGGTGTTTTTAGCTTCTCTGCTGGGCTGTTGACTTGCTGCAGGTTCCAAACCTGTAGCGAAGCTCTCCCCGCAGAGACGGCTACGATCACTCCCCACCCCCTCTCAGCTCTGCTCCCGTGCTCTCACTGCCGCTGCCCTCAGCCTGCGCCTGATCTAAAACCGCCCCAGCCCTCCAGTAAAGACAGACCTTTCTTGGCGGATCTCAAGGATGGCTTCTCTTGGTAACTATTTGTGGGTTTTTTTCAGTCAAGCATTGATTCAGAGGCTTGTAATGAAGTGGATAGTGAGAGAAAGCGCGGAGCTTATGCAACTGTGAGCCTCCTCTCCGCCATCTTAACCGGAAGTCGATTATAAATAAATTAGAGGAACACAGGATAGTTTACCTCTTAGACCTGTGGAAGAGGAAGGAATTTATGACCAAAGAAGAACTAGAGATCATTACTGATCACAAAATAGAAAATTTTGATTATATCAAACTGAAAAGTTTTTGTACAAACAAAACTAATGCAGACAAGATTAGAAGGGAAGCAATAAACTGGGAAAAATATTTTTACAGGCAAAGGTTCTGATAAAGGACTCATTTCCAAAATATATAGAGAATTGACTCTAATTTATAAGAAATCAAGCCATATTCCAATTGATAAATGGTCAAAGGATATGAACAGATAATTCTCAGATGGAGAAATTGAAACTATTTCTAGCCACATGAAAAGATGCTCCAAATCATTATTAATCAGAGAAATGCAAATTAAGACAACTCTGAGATACCACTATACACCTGTCAGATTGGCTAGAATGACAGGGGAAGGTAATATGGAATGTTGGAGGGGATGTAGGAAAACAGGGACACTGATACATTGTTGGTGGAATTGTGAATACATCCAACCATTCTGGAGAGCAATTTGGAACTATGCTCAAAAAGTTATCAAACTATGCATATCCTTTAATCCAGCAGTGTTACTACTGGGCTTATACCCCAAAGAGATACTAAAGAAGTGAAAGGGACCAGTATGTGCATGAATGTTTGTAGCAGCCCTCTTTGTCGTGGCCAGAAACTGGAAACTGAGTGGATCCCCATCAATTGGAGAATGGCTGAATAAATTGTGGTTTATGAATATTATGGAATATTATTGTTCGGTAAGAAATGACCAACAGGACTATTTCAGAAAGGCCTGGAGAGACTTACATGAACTGATACTGAGTGAAATGAGCAGGGCCAGGAGATCCTTATATACTTCAAAAACAATACTATATGATGATCAATTCTGATGGACCTGGCCATCCTCAGCAATGAGATGAACCAAATCAGTTCCAATGGAGCACTAATGAACTAAACCAGCTACACCCAGTAAAAGAACTCTGGGAGATGACTAAAAACCATTACATTGAATTCCAAATCCCTATATTTTTGCCTGCCTGCATTTTGGATTTCCTTCACAGGCTAACTGTACAATATTTTAGAGTCCGATTCTTTTTTGTACAGCAAAATAACAGTTTGGTCATGTATACTTATTGTGTATCTAATTTATACTTTAATATATTTAACATGTATCGGTCATCCTGCCATCTAGGGGTGGGGGTGGGGGGAAGGAGGGGAAAAATTTGAACAAAAGGCTTGGCAATTGTCAATGTTGTAAAATTACCCATACATATAACTTGTAAATAAAAAGATATGAAATAAAAAAATTAAAAAATAAAAATCATTGGAAATTAAAAAAAAAAAAAAAAAGAAAAAAGAAAATGCCATATGCATCCAGAAAAAGAATTAAGGAGATTAAATGTAAATCAACACATGCTATCTTGACTTATTTTTTTCGGTTGTTTTATATCTCCCATGTTTTTTTTTTTTCTCTCTTTTGCTCTGATTTTTCTCTCCCAACATGACTCATTAAGTAATGTGCATTTAGAATAAGTAAATTCACTTTAATAAAAAAAATAAAATTAAGTCAATGTATGGCCTTCTGGAATCCTTATTTAAGATTTAATGAACCCATTTCTATTTGACTTCAACAACAATGATGGAAAGCATGATATCATACATTAAGATTACTATATTCAAATCTTGCCCTCTATAAATTGTAGAAAAGTAATTTCACTCCCTAAATCTCTTATCAGTTTTCTAATCTTTAAAATAGACCTTTGTGACAGATTACTTCTCAGATCTCTTTGATCTCTAATATTTTATTGATTCTAGGATCTAGTATATGTTTATTGAATTATTTTAATTATATCTTTGTCACATTATCTAAATAAATTATCCTAAAGCACTTGAAGTCATTCATAATAAAAGCCTAATTGCTTAAAAAGGACCATAGAGACTGACACAATGGTGGGCAAGATTGCTACAAATCAGAGCACTACTGCTTAGATCACATTAGTGAAGAGTATGCTAAATAAACCCACTTTCTTATCCCATTTTTTCTTGAAGGAACTTCAACTTAACTGCAGTGAAAAGGAAATAAAACAAAATTAAATGTGCTGACATTAATCAACATCTTTTATAACTTCTCTAGGAAATGCTAACTTTATTCACTTCCATTGCAGACACTCGAATCATCAGGGTTTCACAAGACAAAAGCCTGGAATGTCAAAGAGTTTCTAAATGGAATGCTGGCATGGTAAAATGAGGATTAAAAATATGTAATGCAGTTTATCCCTAAAACGTGTTAATACAGTTTTTTTGTTTTTTTTTTTTTTTTTTTTTTTTTTTTAATTTTATTTTATTTAATAATAACTTTGTATTGACAGAATCCATGCCAGGGTAATTTTTTACAACATTATCCCTTGCACTCGCTTATGTTTCGTTTTTTCCCCTCCCTCCCTCCACCCTCCCCCAAGATGGCAAGCAGTTCTATATATGTTAAGTATGTTGCAGTATATCCTAGATATAATACATATTTGCAGAACCGAACAGTTCTCCTGTTGCACAGGGAGAATTGGATTCAGAAGGTAAAAATAACTCGGGAAGAAAATCAAAAATGCAAATAGTTCACATTCATTTCCCAGTGTTCCTTCTCTGGGTGTAGCTGTCTCTGTCCATCATTTATCCATTGAAACTCAGTTAGGTCTCTTTGTCATAGAAATCCACTTCCATCAGAATACATCCTCATACAATATCGTTGTCAAAGTGTATAATGATCTCCTGGTTCTGCTCATCTCACTTAGCATCAGTCCATGTAGGTCTCTCCAAGCCTCTCTGTATTCATCCTGCTGGTCATTCCTTACAGAGCAATAATATTCCATAACATTCATATACCACAATTTACCCAGCCATTCTCCAATTGATGGGCATCCATTCATTTTCCAGTTTCTAGCCACTACAAACAGGGCTGCTACAAACATTTTGGCACATACAGGTCCCTTTCCCTTCTTTAGTATTTCTTTGGGATATAAGCCCAATAGAAACACTGCTGGATCAAAGGGTATGCACAGTTTGATAACTTTTTGGGCATAATTCCCGATTGCTCTCCAGAATGGTTGGATTCGTTCACAACTCCACCAACAATGCATCAGTGTCCCCATTTTCCCGCATCCTCTCCAACATTCATCATTATTTTTTCCTGTCATCTTAGCCAATCTGACAGGTGTGTAGTGATATCTCAGAGTTGTCTTAATTTGCATTTCTCTGATCAATAGTGATTTGGAACACTCTTTCATGTGAGTGATAATAGTTTCAATTTCATCATCTGAAAATTGTCTGTTCATATCCTTTGACCATTTATCAATTGGAGAATGGCTTGATTTTTTTATAAATTTGAGTCAGTTCTCTATATATTTTGGAAATGAGGCCTTTATCAGAACCTTTAATTGTAAAGATGTTTTCCCAGTTTGTTGCTTCCCTACTAATCTTGTTTGCATTCGTTCTGTTTATACAAAGGCTTTTTAATTTGATATAATCAAAATTATCTATTTTGTGATCAGTAATGGTCTCTAGTTCATCTTTGGTCACAAATTTCTTTCTCCTCCACAAGTGTGAGAGATAAACTATCCTATGTTCCTCTAATTTATTTATAATCTCGTTCTTTATGCCTAGGTCATGGACCCATTTTGATCTTATCTTGGTATATGGTGTTAAGTGTGGGTCCTTGCCTAATTTCTGCCATACTAATTTCCAGTTATCCCAGCAGTGTTAATATAGTTTTAAATTACAGCTTACACTGTACTAGGACTTTTGAAATATTCTGTATAACCTAAAGAACAAGATTCAGGCAACTTTTTCTCTACATCTTCATGTGTATCATCTCTGGATTTGGTAAATGTAGATGTTTTAGGGCTTAAAAGTTTCTCTTTTTATCTTCCCCAAGCTAATTGATTGTGACACTTTTCTATAAGATTGACTTGAAAATAATTTATATTTTATCCTTGTAGTAGAGGAAATAATAGGAAGCTATTGATAATTTTTAAACAAGTGACTGACAGATTAAATTTAAGTTTAAGAAGATTATTTTGGCAGCTGTGCTAAGAAAGGTTGGAGAAAAGAGGAACTAGAAGCAGGGAGTCCAGTTAGAAGGCTATCAAAATTGTCTAGGCAAGAGGGAGTGAAGGCTTTATGTACTATGGTATTTATCATTTTAATGAAATCATCTAGTATTTATAAAATTGAATCTATTTTTGAAGTGCATAAGGGCCTATTTGCCATTTCCCAAATATGAAGTATTCATTAAGTCCCAGACCAGACTAGGCAAAAAGGGAGCTATGTTTAGAAAAATGTCTCCCACAGTACTGACTCCTACATTGTGAGACCATGTGTTTATGTTATTGCACAAGAGATAGAAATGACTGGTTAAGGGACAGTGAGGAGTAAGAAAATGAAAGAACAATTTGAAACCTGCTTCAAAATATTGTATTCGGAGTTGCCCTGTGTAGGTGCGACATTGTTTTAAGACAAAACGTAATTCTATATTTGCCATATTTCAGACAAAAAAGCAAGAAAAATAAAGTAAGGAATTATACATCAATTTCCAGGTTTATCAGTTCTCTGGACGTAAATACCATTTCTTTCATCATAACTACTTTGGAAAAGATTTGGAACATCTTATTGATCAGAGTAGCCCAAGTCTTTCATAGATGATCCTTACAACATTGCAGTTATTAATTGTTCATAATGTACTTTTGATTAAACAATAACCATAATTTATAATCAACTTATCACTTCAGTGAAAGCATTTAGTGATAGCAAAGAAGACTTCACACTTCAATTTATAAAAATGGTAAAAGTTGGAAAGAAAAGAACAGAAGAAATCAAATTATAAAGGAGAAAAGCTGCAATTTGCCCATGGGCCTCTGTAATCATTATAAATTGTAATACTTTAAAATAAAATAAAAAGCTGTCTTAGAAATATAATCAGAAATATGAAGAAATAGAGAAATGTAATCAGTAGTGACATAAATGCAAAAACATTACCATCAACAAGAGAAATGCAGAATGATCATGTAAAGATTTAATAACATATTGGTATAGTTTTAAATTTTTAAAAGTCCATAGAGACCTGGATGGCTAAATACAGAAAATTGTAAAAACCCATCACACATGAAGATGCATAATTATCATCCAAATTGCATACAGGATTCAGCTTTCTATTGGAATGGAATGAAGGTGGAATAAAAGAAAATAAATTTCTTATAAAATTAGAAGGCTTTCCTAACCACAAGTTTCTTTCATCTGATCAGTCATCTGATTCCTTCTCAATAAAAAAAAAAGAACACAAGTTCTGATTGTTTCTCAATTCAAAAAGGACATCAGTCTTTTAGACAATATTTGTGAAACACCTTGGGTATTTGAAACAGCCATGTGATTCTCTTAGTCTCTTACCAATAGTGCTTTTCTGAGTTTTATGTAGTACATAGCAGCTGGTAATTATCTAATTTAATCCATTCAACTGCTTTCAACTTGCATTATACACATTATCAGTTCTTCATTTCTTCCTGGTATAGCACTGTTGGCACACAAGAAGGTTATTTTAATCACTGTCCCCGAAAAGTGTCAGTTCAACTTTTTAAAAAACAAACAAACAAAACCATTCATGTTATTTCTTTAATCTAAAACAGGTAGTATCTAATTAACCTGTCATTAAAGGAGAAAAATAAAGAAAAAATATGCATATAAGAGAAAGAAGAGACCAGAATGTATTTAATTTGGTGATGATTTGGGGGAATAAAAATATTATTCAAAACATAATTTTTAAACCAAGTAAATGAAAGTTATCATCTCATAGCCTATGCATCTTATCTCATACCCTAATGTATAAAGATGCAGAATTTTATTTCTGCCTTTATTTGTACATATACAAAAATTGTCAACTTAAAATATATGTGTGCCTGTAATTCAATAATTAAATTATTACTTTTACTAAGACATATAGACTGGACACTATTGCCTCTATTTCATAATGATTATGAATATAATTTAGTTCTTCTAGGTATTTGAAGGGTTCTGAAAATACAATTTCCCAACCTCTTTTTAAAGAAAGAAATTTAAGTGGCACAAAAAATAAATAGCTGGAATTAGAAGTAAGAAGAATGGATTCAAATTTTTCCTCAGGCTTAGTTTCCTCATTTATAAAATGAGAAAATATTAATTATAACAATAAAGTCATAAAGATATTTAGACAATCAGATAAAATTATGGTCTTCGTTTTTTTTTTTTTTTTGCAAACTTTACACTTCTATATAAATACCGTTTACTGCTATGATCTTTTCTATTGTATCTCCATTGATTATAGGAACTCTCAAAGTTAGCACCAGAATCCCTTACACTTTTAGATGTCCATCAAAACATGACTGAGGTTTCTCTGAGTTTGCCTAGATCAAGACACGACAGCCTTCTTGTAGCTCGGAAGAACGGTGTTTAAGAAAGAGAGCTCTTTCAGTATATGTAGCTCCTTCAGGGAATATGTGATCAGTGACATCCCTCACCATATTCACTAAGGACCAGTGGTAAGAATCAGTCCTCCCTAGGTTTATTTTTCCTAGCAGGCACAAGGTGACAGGCATATTCTGTTTCCTTTCTTTCTGAAAGTCAGAATATCAGCCAGTTATTTAAAATCTACAGAGCACCCACTGGGAACGAAGCATGCTCTCCTTGCCAAGGTGAGTTATAAAGGAATCAGGTACAATATCTCTCTTCATTTAATAGGAGATTCACATAATAGATATATGTATGTATATATGAAAGTGAATAAATGCATGAATCTAAGCATATTTGGGCTGAGGGGATCAGTCAGAGTGAGCAAATGATGTTATGTGTGCATCTCATGGAAGGAATTCTACACACACACACACACTCCAAGCCCATGGACCTGACTTGCAAGGGAAATTCTGGTTAACAGACTGTTAGCCTCTAGGAGGAGCTAAACAGCCCAGTGCTAGCAACCAGAGGCCATAGAATGCTAGACCTAGAGTAAAGAAGAACTGTGTTGAAATCCATCCTCAGATACTTACCAACTAGGTGACCCTGGCCAAACCATTTAACCCTGTTTATCTGTTACCCTATCTGTAAAATAAGCTCGAGAAGAAAAATGATAAACTACTCCATTATCTTCCAAGAAAACCCCAAATGGGGTCACAAAGAGTCAGACACAATTGAAATGACCCAAGCATTCATTTGGATGTAGAATTTATTAAATCTTTCTTGACATTTATTCCCCTTCAGAGCAGTCAGAAAGCTAAGTATGACACTGTATCTTCTCTATCTCTTTGTAACTATCTGCCTGTTTTCACTCATTCTCTCTATATCTTTTTTGTCCTTCCCATCCTTATCCATCTCCTTCCTTTTCCTCTTCTCTCTCCTTCCCTCCCCTCCTATCACCTCTGCTCCTATTCCCTCTCTTCTCCTATCTTCTCCTATTCTTCCTTTTCTTCTTCCTTTCCCTTCTACACAAAAACTCTACACAAAACATTTTAGTTTAAAACTGCTCTTATAATAATAAATAATATTTATTGTCAATCACTTTTTTATAGCTTTTTATTTACAAGTTACATGCATGGGTAATTTTACAGCATTGACAATTGCTAAACCTTTGTTCCAATTTTCCCCCTCCTTCCCCCTACCTCTCCCCCTAGATGGCAGGTTGACTAATATATGTTAAATATGTTAAAGTATAAATTAAATACAATATTAGTATACATATTCAAACAGTTATTTTGTTCTACAAAAAGAATCAGACTTTGAAATTGTGTACTATTAGCCTGTGAAGGAAATAAAAAATGCAGGCGGACAAAAATAGAGGGATTGGGAATTCTATGTAGTGGTTCATAGTAATCTCCCAGAGTTCTTTCGCTGGGTGTAGCTGGTTCAGTTCATTACTGCTCATTGGAACTGATTCGGTTCATCTCATTATTGAATTGGGCTACATGCATCAGAATTGATCATCATATAGTATCATTGTTGAAGTATATAATGATCTCCTGGCCCTACTCATTTCACTCAGCATCAGTTCATGTAAGTCTCTCCAGGCCTTTCTGAAATCATCCTGCTGGCATTTCTTATCGAACAATAATATTCCATAATAATCATACACCACAATTTATTCAGCCATTCTCCAATTGATGGTCATCCATTCATTTTCCAGCTTCTAGACACTACAAAGAGGGCTGCCACAAACATTTTTGCACATACAGGCCCTTTCCCTTCTTTAGTATCTCTTTGGGGTATAAGCCCAGTAGTAACACTGCTGGATCAAAGGGTATGCACAGTTTTATAACTTTTTCAGCATAGTTCCAAATTGTTCTCCAGAGGTTGGATGTATTCACAATTCCACCAACAATGTATCCACCTGTTTTCCCACATCCCTTCCAACATTCCACATTATCTTTCCTTGTCATTCTAACCAATCTGACAGGTGTGTAGTGGTATCTAAGAGTTGTCTTAATTTGCATTTCTCTGATTATTAATAAGTCAATCACTTTTTAAAATATAACAGCAGCAACAAAGGAAAAAAAATCTCTGATTTGTAGTATTTGCTGATTTCTTTCTTTTTCTTTTCTTTTCTTTCTTTCTTTTCTTTTTTTTTTCTTTTCTTTTTTTTTGCAGAGGCAATTGGGGTTAAATTCACATAGCTAGAAAGTATTAAATGTCTGATATCAGATTTGAACTCAGGTCCTCCTGACTTCAATGCTGGTGCTTTATCCACTGCGCCACCTAGTTGCCCCTATTTGCGAATTTCTAAGGCATAAATGATCATGCTGAAAATTGAATAACTAGATCTCCAGGGCCAACTATAGCATCTTCTCCTGTCAGAGGCCACATTTCAATCAATATCTTCCAGGCTCCTGTTCTACTTCTCTAAGAACTGAGAATCCTAGTTACCTCAAATATAGATTATATTAAATTTCTCTGTGTATAAGGGATTTTGGACAGTAGAAGTGGAAAGAGGGGAAGCTCAACTATTTTCAAGTCATTTTTTCCAGAGAAGTCAACAATGCTATCTTATATTTTATTAAGTAGAAAAAGAAAGGATTGTCTAATTCTGTCACATCATTAGATGATGTTGAAAAATATAACTCACTTCCCTATTATCTATTTGTTGATCAGTACCTATTCCTGCTACAGATTTAGTGAGATGGCAGTAATAAAACTGAAATATTTTATAACATCAAAATGGGCATAAAATGATGACGTCTTTTGATACTGATAATAAAATTAAGGATGTCATAAAAGCTAACAAAATAAGAGAGACTGTAACAACAGAGCTGCAACTTTGATTTGAAAAACAGATGGTCCTCATTAACCCTTGTCTATAAAGGAAATAGACTGGGGAATGTTAACGTCTTGTCATTTGAATTTTTTAGTAAGACCTGTGGAAAACCTTTTTAATTTCATAAGTTTAGAGTTGGTCTGGGATTCTCAATACCAAATCTAACATATATGCAACTGTTAATAAAAGCATGAACTTAATACTGGACCCACTTCCAAATTAAATAGATAAATTTGTGCAAATGCAGAAAGTTCAGTTATCAATTACCATGAGTCAGCAACTTTCCTAAAAACATTTGAGCTTTAGAAGTGTGTAATGTCTAATTTAAGAAATGTATAATGTCTGATTGAGTTAATGATATTCTAAAGCAGCTAAGTGGACCAAGAGTAAGGAAGAACTGAGTTCAAATCTTATCTTAATTGCTAACAAGCTGTGTGACTCTAGATAAGTCATTTAACTTCTCCCAGTCTTAGTTTCCCAATCTGGAAAACAGGGATAATCATAGTATCTATTGCATGTTGTTGTTGTGGGGTTAAAAGGAGATAGTATATGTAAAGCAGTCTATAAATGCTAATAATTATTAGGTGTAATAGTAAATAGAGTTTTTTAGGCCTATTGGCAGGAAAACCTGAGTTTATAGATCCAGACTCAGTCACTTAGAAGCTGTGTAATGCTGGGCAAGTCACGGCCTCTATTTGCTTCCAGTTCCTCATCTGTAAATAGCACTCTACCTCACAGGATTGTTGTGAATGAAGATCAAATGAAATATTAATTATAAAGCTCTTAGCACACTGTCTCCATATAATCAGCATGTATGAGTGCTGGTTATTAATATTAGCTGTTATAGTCTGGATGTCAAAAAAACTAAATAGGGAATATGGAATTGCCTACTTGTTTCCTCTAAGAATAGTTAATGTTTGGAGGATATAAATATGCTAAAGTTGGCCCTAAGTCAGTGTTTGTGTATGTGTGTGTGTAGTGAGAAATGAGGAAATATTCCCCTTTTATGAACTGTTATTTTCCTTTTGAGGGCACCACCAACCACAAAGTAATCTTTGATTTACACTATATATCTAGAGACATATAAACAATTATTAATTCTAACAGAGTTACACTGAGGGGGACAACTAAGTAACATAGTAAATGTAGTTTGAAACTTGAAGTCAGGAATTCCTGACTCCTATATTAGCTGTAATAGTAAGTCATTTATCCTCTGTTTCAATTTCCCCATAGGTACAATGGAAGGAATAATAGCACCTACCTACCTTACAAAGTTGTTGGAAAGATTAAATGAGCTAATATTTGTAAAACATATTGCAATACTTAAAGTAATATAATGGTTATCTATTTTATATGTTTTTTTAAAAAAAATCTCAGAAGCATTCTTTGTTCTTCAGGCATCTAAGATCCAACTGTCATTTTTGATTACAGCTGTTCACCATTTTTTCCCCAATGATGATTTCCTAAGAGTTATAGATGCCTCAGTCTTTACATAATTATCACCTACAACACCACGGGTCCCAAATCAATCTGCTTCTCATATACACATTATTCTTGCTTCTAAGATATAACTATTTGGGGCTCTAGCATTACCAATTTTTTTTTTTGCTTGCTTGTTTGTTTGCTTATTTGTTTTTGTTGCATTTTCATGGCATCAAATTTAAATTTTCCTTTTTGTAACATTTACTAATTACTTCTGGTTTTGCCCTCTGGATGCCTTATCTTCCTGTACTAGACAGCTATTCAAATAATTCAAGACACCTATCATGTACATGAATTATTTTCCCCTCTTTGGAAGATATTCTTAATTCAAAAACATTTGCAGTTCGTTGAACTAATCTGCATCTGACAGACCTTTCAGGATTTTGTTGCCCTCCTTAAAATACTCTTGAGCTTATAAATGCAGCTTCATTGGCTAAGATATAGACACATTAGGACAATAGTTACAAGTAATCAGTTTTGTTTACCTACAAAATGTTTCATTGAGAAATACTGAATTGGTCTAAATTAATCTGGTTTTTTGAAAGTTCCATCTTCTAACCAAGTAACAATTATTAAAAGTATGTTCGTTGCCAATCATTATTCTAAGCACTGAAATTAAAAATATATGTGTGAAAATCCCTGTCCTCAAAGACCATAGATTTTTTATCTGTGTTTCATCTAATAAACATTTATGTCCCCTTTAAATCTATCTTGGGAACTCTTCTCTTTTTTGACTTATACTAACTCATTTTATGTTGTCATTATTCCCCATGAGTGCAATAATCATTGCCATCAGATGATTTCCAATCTAAATACCTAGACTTGGTTTCTCTCCTCAACTATAGGCCCACATCACAACTCCTTTTTGGATATATTGAATTAGGTGTCTTGTAGTCATTTCACATTAAACACAGCCTGACTAGAATTTATTATCTTTTATTCTAAACCATTTTTCCTCTGAACTTCTCTGTTTATTGTTACTTAGTGTTTCAGTCATGTCTGTGATCCCATTTTGAGTTTTCTTGGCAAGAATATTAGAGGGATTTTCCAGTTCCTTCTCATGAGTAAAATGAGTCAAAAAGAATTAAATGATCTGTCCAAGGTCACAAAAATATTAAGTATCTGAAACTAGATTTGAACTCAGGAAGATAACTTTCTGACTCCAAGTCCAGCATTTGATTCTTTGTGCCTCCTATCTGTCCCTAACTTCTTTATTACTGGTGATCAAAGCATGATCCTCAGCTCCTCACTCACACTCGCTCCACTTGTCTACCCTGTTGCCAAAGACTGTCATTCATACCTTCACAACATTATCAGTATATATCTTCTTCTTGCTATTCACATAACCAAAGCTTCATGTAGAACTCATCACATCATCTGGGCTATTGAAATGGCCTTCCAATTGGTTCCTCTTTGTCAAATTTCTTCCATTTCAACTACCCCTCCATTCAGATACTAATGAATTTTTTTCTAAACTGAAGGTGTTATTCTGACAATCATCAGGTCCATATAAGCTCCAAAGGATATCTATTATACTTAGGATTGAAAATGATGAAGTGCTACATTTGGCTCTTAAAGTTTTATTTGTTTTTCTTCCAATTTTTTTTTTACACTTTACTTCTCTATGTGATCTCTATGATCCAGCTTAATTGATTTTCCTCATATAGAGCAGTAGGTCTTGTGTCTCCAAAACTAGGCCTGGCTATCCCTTCCCAAAATACTCTCTTTTCTTATCTCCACCTCATAGAATCTTTGGCTTTCTTTGTGCTTCTACCTAAATGGTCCCTCCTATAGGAGGATTCTCTTGTTTCCTCTAGATACTAGTATCTAGCTCTATGAGAATGTCTTCTATTAATTCTGTATATAAAGCTCATATTAACTAGCTGTTACATGTATTCTTTCCTTTTATTATTTGATTTCTTGAAGATTTATGTGTGTGTGTGTGTGTTTTATACTTCATACATATAGTAAGGCTTTAATTTTTTTTTCACCTGATTGATTTACTACTGGGATTCTGGAAGACACAATGTTTATCAAAAAGTAAAGATTGTATATACAAAATAAATATAAAAACTGTTTTGTGCTGCATTAATAATTATGAGAATAATTAAAGGTTATGTGAAAAAGATAAAATGTGTTGAGAGGAATATGGATTGGAGAAAGGAAAAGCTGGGTACATGTGACTATTTTGTAGCTTATGGCCAGAGTATCTCAGGTAACAATTGTATTCTTTGTCTTTCTCGATTGATTTACTCACAATGGCAAGTCTGGAATATAATTCTGAGAGTTTGGAGATATAATCATTATCATATTACTAAAGTGCACAGACTCAGTGTTCAAGGGTTAATAACGGTGGTGATGAGGGAGAGCACAGTTCATGATGGAGGGAGGTTAAGGAGGAATTTATTACTACTCACAATTCTTATTTCCAATCTCCTACCTGTACATTTCTGATTTGATCAGATATTAACAACATGATTAACTTTAAAATTTACAAAACGAGAAAAAATCAGTAATAATAATAGCATAGCCTTAACTCCATAGAAAGCAAAAATATTCAGAAAAAATCTTAGTCTACTTAGAAGCCAGGGCTTTTCCCTTCCTACCACAATACAATGTCAATGGGGAAGACTGAATAAACCCTTAGAGAGACCTAGTAGAAAAGCATGAATAAGGAAATAGATGGGGAGGGTGCAACTCAATTCTCCAGACACCAAACTTGGATTTTGCTGATCTCTTTGAGGGATCAGTCTATAATATACATGCTCCTGATATTTTTCTCAAGGAAATTTCTGATTTCTACTCCATTTGGCAGTGGAGTACATACACAAAAGAGGAAGGATAGGGGTGTTTGGGTTATATTTTAGATAAATCCCTGGACCTGGAATAAGAAAGAATTGAATTTAAATTCAACATCAAATATTTATTAACTCTATTACTCTGAAGAAGTTACTTCAGAGTAACTGTAAAATGGAGATAATAATAGACCTATCTTGCAGGGTTGTTATGAGGATCAAGTGAAATAATATTGTGAATCACTTAGCACAGTGTCTGACTCATGGTAAGAATAATAAAAATGCTTATTTCCTCCCATTTCTTCCTTTCTTGAAGTAGCAATAGTTCAAGAGTGAGGCAATGAGAACCTGGTCTTGGCTGTTTTACTATGTATTGAAGACAATAATCAGATATGAAATATAATGACAAGATGGAATCAACAAAACTACATGATGATTATATATGAAAAATAAATGAGAGTAAAGAGGCAAGGGTTAATACCTAGGTTGTAAAAGTAGGTTGTTGGAATAGCAGTAGAGAAGTTAATAAAATTATAGGTAGATGATGACTTTTGTTTTAGACACATTGAAAATGAAAAAATTATGGACATGCAGATGGACATTTCCAGAGGTGGATTGGAAGATCAAGAGAGAGAGGTGAGGGACTCAATATATATATATATATGGATTATAGTTTAATCCATGGGACCTAACAATAAGACACAGACAAAGAAAGAAAGAGGGAGAGATGTAGAGAGAAAAACAGAGACAAAGACAGAAAGACATGGAGAGACTGAGACAGAAAGAACCAGAATAGAGACTTGCCCCCTTTGAAGTTCTGTACAGACCTCTGATCTTTGTTTCAAGATTTGGATTCAAATTCTGCTCCTGATTCTTACAAGACCTGTAACTATGGGACACATTACTTACCTCCTTAGGTCTCATTTTTTTCTTCTGGTTTGAAGAACATGGCCTCTATTGTCATTTTCACCTCTAAATTTATGTAATTCTCTGCTCTGGGTAGAATGTAGGGGCTAGAATAAGCCTGAAAGTAATTCAGAAAACCAGGGCAGAGAAGTGTCACAAAAATCCAAGGAGCAGAGAGTATACAGGGGGAGAAACTGATTAAGTATCAAATGTTGCAGAAAGGTCTATAAAAAGAGTAATGACAAAAAAATGGCTAAGATGTACACAGCACTATAAAGTTTGCAAAGAATTATGCATGTATTATCTCATAAAGAAGGAGAAAGATTTGGAAAAGACCACTTAATGTAGAACTAGAGCATTGTGGACTATGGAGAGAACAATGGGAGTATGAAGTAATGGCAGAAGTCATATTTCAACAGATTAAGTATGAAGTAAATGAAAAGTTCCAAAGTAAGAGCAAAAGAGTCATTTTTTTTCTTTTTCTATGACTTTATCTATGAAAGAAAGGAGAGATTTAATATGATAGCTTAAATCAATAGTCAAATGAAAAAAAATTTTTTTAATTTTGTTTTTAAAGTAGAATAGGTCTAAGAATGCCAGTAGACAAGAGGGAAAGAGTCAGTAAGAAAAGAGGGATTAAAAATTATGGAAGCGATCTTATTTCATGTTCTAAAGTATTGGAAAACAACCTCTAATCTAGATTTACTAATGAGATCTACTTCAGGACTTAGATTATAGGAACCTAAAACCAGGTATAATATACTATCCTTCAACATTTTGTTTGGGATTATCTGGTCAGGTTTTATCCATTCTCTAACTTTTAAATTTCAATTTTATTGTTTGAGACTAGAAGTTATTACATTTAAATTCTTTCTCCTTTTCCTCATATAAAAGTATAGCTATTATTGCAAGTTGCAAACATCTTGTCATTTACCAAAATTATTTTAGTTAAAGCAAAAGAAATGACCAAAGCAAGCCATTAGTATGTGTCAGAAAGGGTGAGAGATGGTCACAGCTACTGTTGTGTAAGTAATCAGGGAAGGTTTTCCTTTTATAACTGTTGCTGACCTCTTCTTTAGTGCTAATCCACTGGAAAGGTATCTATCAGCAATCAAAGTGCCATATTCCTTTCCATATCCTTCTGCTCCCATTTCTGTGCTTCTAGACATGATTTAGACAAAAATTCTATTGCTCTGTGGCTAATCTCAGTATCCACTTGTTGATAAGAGAGTTGTTTTACCAAAAGAAAGAATCTATGATGTGGGCTACTAGAAACAGTTTAGGCTATCCACGTGTGTGTGTGTGTGTGTGTGTGTGTGTGTGTGTACACATAAAGACAGAGAGAAGAAGGGAAGAAGGGAGGGAGGAGGGAGAGAGAATGAGAGAGAGAGAGAGGAGCATGGGGGGAGGGGAAGAAAGGGAGGAAGGGAGGGAGGGAGAGGTGGGGGTAGCTAGGTATTACACTAGATACAATGCTGGGCCTGAAATCAAGAAGACTTATTTTTGTGAGTTCAAATCTCACATCAGACACATATTACCTATGTGATCTTCATTAAGTCATAACCTGTTTACCTTAGTATTGTCTTTGTAGAATGAGTTTGAGAGAGAAGAGGCAAACTCCAATATCTTTGCCAAAAAAACCCCAAAATGGTATTATTATAAAAAGTCACATAGCTAAAATGACAGAACAATAAGGCTAGGTAGCTGCGAAATTCAGCAATCTCTCTCTTTCTCCCAATCCCCTCCATTCCATCTCACCCCCATTTCTATAGAGAAACAACTGCAAGTCCAAAGAAATATGATTTTTTTCAAGTAAGGAATGTAAATTGAGAGAATTTTCTCAGCTTGGAGAAGATCTGAATTCTTGTCTATCTCCATTCTCTGACAGACCACTAATCCAAATACTGCCTAGGAATTTTTTGGTAGTCTATTTCTGCCAACACCTGGCTCTTAGGATTACCAAGACCCTTTAATTATGGACCTTTAGACATATTGTGATGTCTTTTTCTGACTGTCTTTTTAAATTAAATTTATTTTTAATTAAATTTATTTTCTCTCCCTCTCAGGCTCCATCCAAGTAAAAAAGAAAAAAAAAAAAAAACTTCCTTAAACAAATATGTATGGACAACAAACACATTCTTTGAATGCCCATTAAAGAAAAAAAACACCCTGTCTTCATCATTTCTTTGTCAAAAGGTAGGAATCATTCTTCATTATCAGACCTCTGGAATCAAGGATGGTCATTTTGTTGAACATAATTCTCACTGCTATCAAAGTTGTTTTTCTTCTGTATTGTTTATTTCATTCAAAATTTTATAGAAGTCTTCAAAATTGTTCATTTTTATTATATTTTACAGTGTAAGTTGTTCTCATTCTTTTTATTTCAATCAGTTTCAGTTCATAATATACATTACATGTATCTTGGAAATCATCAACTTTCTCATTTCTCACAGCACAATATTATTCTGTTATATTCATATGCATACTTTAGGCAAACATTCCTAAACTGATGAACATTCTTTCATTTTTTTACCACTCCAAAAGGTATTACTATGAAATATTTTCATACAGTTAGAGTATTTTCCTTTAATTTCTTCCAGATATAGGGCTAGCAATAACATGACTGGGTCAAAACATTGTTTACTAACTTTTTTGAGTATAATTCCAAATTATTTACCCAAAATGGTTTTACTTATTTTATATGCCCATCAACAGTATAATTTTCTTGTTTTCCCACTACACTTCCAAATTTATTATGTTTTTTTTTGTCATCTTTGTCAATCTTATGGGTGGAAATGGAATCTAAGGATTGTGTTCATTACAATTTTCTTCAATTTAAAGTACAGCAGAGACAGTGGTGCAGAAAATCAAGCAATGGACCTGGAATCAAGAAGATCTGATTTTAAAATGATACTGGACAAATCACTCAAACCTTGTTTGCTTCAGTTTCATCAACTATAAAATGGAGATTATAGTAGCATCTATCTCACAAGTTTCTTATGAGGAATAAATGAGATAATATTTTAAAAATAAATGTACTAGTAAATATAAGATATTATATAAAATTTTATTCCTTTCCCCTTCCTTTATTTCTCTAATTTTTAGTAATTTGGAAAATTTTTCATTTTTTTAAAACTTTCTGTTTATCTGACATTCTGATAATCTTATAAATTTAAATCAGTATAAATTTTAATAATGAAATCTTCATCAGAAAAAAATTTTCTGAAAAGCATTATTTCATAATAGTTTCCCTTTTAATAATAGCTTTATTGTATTGGTTTGCAAAAAAAAATTTAATTTAACAAAATCAAAATTATCCAATTTATCTTCTTTAATATCCTCTATTATTTGTGATGATAAACTTGTCTTCTATCCATAGGTTTGAAAGGTATTGCTTTTCTGTTTCTCCAACTTTTTATGATATGATCTTCTATATTTAGGTCAAGTATCCTTCCAGAGCTTTTCTAATAATATGTTGTAAAATGTTATTCTTAATCCAATTTCTTGCACACTGCTACAATTTTGTTTATTTGTTTCAGTCAAATATTGAGTTCTTATCATAGCAGTTGATGTTTTTGTTTATCTAATACTAGGTAACTAAATGTCTTTGCTTCTATGTGGTATGTATTTAATTTGTTCCACAAATCTATATATCTATTTGATATATCTATTTTTATCAGCATCAAAATAGAGAATTATTACTTTGTACTTTCTTTATATTTTAAAAACATGCTTTCTATTGTACTTCCTTCTAAGAACTCAGGATGGTCCTCCAGACACTTGAATTCTAATCCTTCATATTATTTGTACTTAAGTCAATATACCTCTTTAGAGCTTAACAACTTCATCAATAAAGTAAAGAATTATACTAGATAGCATAAGGTTCCCGATATATAGCAGTCAGCGAATCTATGAATCTGTGTTCAAATTTTCTTTTTTATTCTCTCTTTCCATTTACATACACACGCAAACACATATACATATATGTCATGAGTATCTACATAATTTGTGAATTAACTTACTAGCAGAAGTAGGTGCTGCAACAAAACTGATCAGAGTTGTGCAACTTCTAAAAGTTATTTCAATCTGTGAAGTACTTGTGACATTTCTCTCAGCCTCTGCTGTTATCTCAGGGCTATGTTGACAGTAACATCCCAGTGAGTATTGTTCTAGCCAAGGGAATACAACACTGTTTGTCTCCTGCTGGGTACCTGCATTCTGCAGTTTTAAAGTGCTTCCCTATTGTCAGCAGCTATGAATTCCAGCAGCTAACAGCCTGCCTTGTACGTAAGAGGAAAGAACATATTATAGTTTCTAGGAGAATTGAGATACTTCATGCACATGCACACACACACACACACACACACACACACACACACACACACACTGTCTCATTATTGATGAAAAATTAAGGAAAATTTTCCAAACACCCTCAGAGTAAAATTGTCATAGATTTCTTCAGAGGAGGGGGAATAAGAAGTGAGGGGAAAAAAGACAGAAGGGAATTCTATGAGAGAAATAATTTTCACTCTTCTTACCCTCATACTCCCTCATTCTGTCAGATGATAGAAATTTAGAAAACAGATGAAGAGTAGGATAAGAAATAGAATGTAAGGAAAAGGAGATCACTGGGTTATTTTGTCTAAATGGGCTTTGTTAAAATTTATAATAAAGTATACCCAAATTAAATCACATATAAAATGAGTTCATGACATCTAGAGTTTGGACCTTTGAGCCTAGACAATTTCTAAGGTATCTTCTCATCCTAACAATCTGCAATTTCTACATATCAATAAGATCGAGCAAGATTGACTATTTCAGAAAATTTTAATGCATCTTCAAGAGAAATTCAGTGAGCCTATTCCTGAAATGTTTAAGACTTTGAATCTTTCTCATTTATAATTTTTAAATGCCATAGGCAATTATCATTATATGACTTGATAGAAAGATGAAGACTACTTACAAGCAAGTGGGAGGATGAGAATCTTTAAAGCTAGGCTAACATTTGGGAATATTATCAACTGCTGTCATTTTATGGGAAGAAAAATAGCTCAAAGACAAAACTGTAAATAAAATAATTTCCATCTTACATTAAGGGTGGAATATATTCAAGATGGAATTCTTGAAAAGGCACGAGCCTTTTGTCAAGTTGCCTTATAGAATGGCTCATAATTAGACAACCACCTGAAAAGATATCACATTTGGGCTCTAGTAAAAGGCATTACCACATCTTGACTGTTCAGGTTATAACTTCAATTTTATTCTACATATTAGAAAGTATTTTGTCAAATGACGATAGGCACTTTAGTTTTTATTCTCAATATTTTTTGAAACTTTAAATAGGCAAAAAGTAAAGGGATTTTTGATTTTGTCAATGTGGGGAATGTTAGGTTGTATTCCTTCATTGTTTTATCTTGACTCATACATGCATTGGATTTAAGTAAAATAGAATTGCACAAAGTTGTCAGCCATATTCTCTTCACTAGTCATAAAAGTCCAGTGGCAGGAGAAAAGTCAATACAATTAGCAATGGCCTAGGATGACATGAATGATTTTGGCATCTTCAATATCTGGCTAAGTCCTAAGTGCTCCATAGCACCTGCTTTGGCCATTTTCATGGCTATTGCAATAAATTGTTCTTATCTGCTCATTCCACCAAGGAAAGTGTTCACATACTATAGACATTCACGTAATTCATTGATAGATTTCTGGTTCAGACTGTCTACCAAATGATTTTCCTGTGATATAGATACTGTGCATATTATAGCTCTTTGGAGTCACAGATGAGAATTGAGTGCCAGGTAGACACCAAAGGTAGATGAATAAGCTTGAAAAGGACTCAGTTATCCTTCATTCCAGAAGTCTTTCCTAAACCCCAAGGTATGTTAAATCATTAATTTTCATTATCATATAGGGAATACATACATACATACATACATACATATATGTATGATATGTATATATATTCCATCATTAATATAAACCATAACCTATCCATGGCTTAGTAACTATATTCAAGAAAAATGCTTGGGTCTTCTGGGGATATGTGACTTGCTTAGGTTCACAAAACTACTTAATGTTAGATATAAAATTTAAATAAATTTTCATAACACTAAGATCACTATATATAATAAGCCAAGTATATTCTGTGGTTGCTGTTGGTGGCAAGGCTCCCTTAATAACATAGTGAAACCTGTTGTCCTCGTGTTCAAATAATAATTTAAATATGCAAAAATAATACCAGATAAAAATGAAAACAATGATACTGAAATAAAGGTATGATATTTTTTCTTTCCCAAATTCCAGGACCCATTCCAATTTAGGAATCTTTCTTAACCAAACTCAAACATTTTCCCATTTCCAAACTAGATTTTCCTTCAAGGTAATGTTAGTAATTTGCAAAGAGTGAAACTTATACAGAACTCCCTTCCTTAGACACTTATTACCATTTCAAGTTGTTCACCTTCATCTATTGAATATCTAACTAAAATCATGATCCTGCTCTAAATCAGCTAGAGGAGAAGATAAATTTCTACAATTTAGGGTGACAATTGTTTTAATTATTGATCAAAAGTATTATTATTATTGCATTTATAAGTTATGATGGTCCTGTGGCCTGTTCTTTATTAAAAATAGATCATTGCCCTCAAGTAAAAGAAAGTTGTAAATCCAAAGAAGTAGATGCTATGTTTGATATGGGACTGAATCTACTTTATCATTACTTTTTTCATAGCAATCTAAATGTCAAATTTCTGACACCAAAATTGGTAGCAACCACATCACACAGCTCCAACCTGCAAAGTGACATGCAGAATTTAGAACAGTAAGATGCATACAATTAGGAGAGATTGTGTGCTACTAAATATAAAATTTAACTATCTAGAAGAGAAGAAACCCAGCACTCTGAAAAATAGCACTTGGTGAGGGACAGATTCAATCAGACAAAGAAGCAAAAGTCTGAATGTGAATGCACTGTTAGTGAATACATGTTATTCATAAATAAATGTAGAAAACTACAGGCAAAACTGGACAAGGGATATAGCTACATTTTTGCCATTTGTCATCTGGGAACTATTTGCATAGTTTCCTTCCAATGAACTAGAAGAGAGGTAGATCATAATAATCATGTCAAAGTGGAGAAGAAGAAAAATATTATGAAAAAGACATTGGTCTAAATAAGAAAGCCTTAATTCTTATTTAATTTATCACTGATTTGCTACAAGGTCCTGGATAGGTCATTTAGTTTCTCAGATTCAGAGACCCTATTTGTAAAATCTGTAATTTTAATTAAAGAATCTGGAACCTGTGGCAATTTTATCATTTGATAATTCTATGATTTCTAACTCCATTGAAAAATATTTAGAGCTTCTTTCTTCATTCAATTAGAGTTAATAGAGTTTATATCATTACTAATTATATGATTACTAATTGGTTAGTTTTCAATATTGTTAAGCATGTGTACCTTCTTTTTAACAATCTATATGTTCTATATGTATTGAAACACAGCCAGACAGAAAAGTGCATAATGCTTTTGGAATTGGACAAAGAAAACTCTGAATTTAAAACCTGCCTCAAAGACTGTTTGGGAAATTCACTTAATTCCTTCAGTTTAAATTTTCTTTTTGTTAAAATTAGGATAGTGATAGCACCTTCCTTCACAATGCTGTTCTGGGAATCAGAAAAAAATTACAGATGAAAGTGTTTTGCAAATCAAAAAGCACTATGCAAATTGTATCATTTTTATTATTATACTTTTGTATCTATATACATACATGTACATATATACATAAGTATAGGCATATATATGTATGTATATATATATATATATATATATATATATATATATATATATGCTCATACATATGCATGAACACATGCAAATATTTATCTACATACACACACACACACACATCTCACTAGTACAAGCATATCATCTGGTCAAATAGAATATAAGCTTCTGTACCTGGTATTCTCAAGTACCTGGTATATAATAGGAATTTACTAAATGCTTGTTGATAGACTGATAGGTCTTAATATCTAGCTGAAAAAAAAACTGAAGCAAGGCAGCTGACTACACTGTATAATCGTCTCTCTAACAAAGTATAATTCTCTTCAAGGCTGTCCATAGAACCTAAATTCCCTAATCTTAGTCAGTGTCTAATGAGTTAATCCAATATACATTCCTAATCCAGAAGTGAATCTAGTTTCTGCTGAGGCAATTGGATTAAATGACTTCCCCAGGGTTAAAAAGCTAGGAAGTGTTAAAAGTGACTGAGGGCACATTTGAACTCAGATTCTCCTCAATTCAGGGCTGGTACCCTATCCACTGTGTCACCAAGCTGCCTCCATTAATTTAGTTTCTTAAAGATTTTTCAATGCAAAGAAATTTCTCAAAGTTTCTACCAAACTAGAAAAAAATCAATTATAGAATAGAAATGGAATATTATGGGAAAAGATCCCTGAAAATGGGATCACATATAATCTAAATATTTGTCTGTTTCAGCTTTTAGCAAGAAACTTATCCATAGTAGGTGTTTAAAACCATCAAATCAAAACAAGAAGCTCCTAAACGAATCTAGGAAATTAACAAATAGAAGTACTCATACCAATGAAAACACTATATTCTGAAGTATTAATATAGGTACATTTAAACTGCCATATGAATTGGATAACATTTAGACAGCTCCCACATTAATGACATTATTTTATCTGATCATAGAGATCTAAAGGAGCAATGAAGGAATGAGATAGGTAAGTTTTAATGGAGGGGAGAAAGTCAAAGGTATGACAATCTCCTATGCTAGTAAATCAACAAAAGTGGAAGACAGGAAAAAAAAAAAAAGATTAAATGAAAGGTCTTGATGGTTGGGGGTTAGGGTAAGGTATGGGAAGAGTTAGAAGAAGGGTTAAAAAACTGATGAGAAAGGTGGCATAGTAGTTAAGGGTCAAGGAATGTGTTCGAATTTAGCTTTGGGGATAATTATGAAACTTCCCTTTGCCTCATTTGCCCAATTTTAAAATAGATATAATGGAATGTTAACCTACCATATAGGATTATTGTAAGAATCAAAGCCTAGAACAGAGTAGGCACTTAATAAGTGCTTATTTCACATTTCAGACACTTCCAGGAGCCAAGGTGGTAAAGTAAGCAGTGATCATTGAATTCTTCCATGTTCATCTCTGAGAAAACATAAAATTGCTCAACAAGACAGTTCCTAGAATACTAGAAATAAGTATATGAGGTAAAACAATGTGTTAGTCCAGGAAACTTGGAAGATCAGTAGGAGTCCATTTCACTTGGGTAAGAGGGGGGACAGGAAGGTTAATAGCAAGCCAGCAGCAAGCCCCCCTCTCAGCAAACCAGCAAGAGATCCTGAATCATAGGGTGGTGAAAGAGGTGAATACCAACACCAGGAATTCCCGCCACATGCCAGGGGTCCCAGAGGACTCCAGCTCCAGGAGCCACCACATGCTTTCAATGCAGCCAAGATCAGAAGGAAAGCAGAAAACTGGAAAACAATTTTTACAGCAAGTATCTCTGATAAAGACCTCATTTCTCAAATATATAAAGAACTGAATCAAATGTGTGAGTGCAAGTCACTCCCCAATTCATAAGCAGTGAAGGATATTAACAGGCAGTTTTAAGGTGAAAAAAATAGAGCTATCTATAGGAATATATATGAAGAAGTGTTTAAAATCATTTTTGATTAGAAAAATATAAATTAAAACAATTCCGAGATATCACCTCACACCTATTAGATTGGCTAATATGATAAAAAAAGTGATCAATATTGGAAAGGATTTGAGAAATTAGGACACAAAGTTGTGAACTTATTTAACAATTCTGGAAAACAATTTGGAACTGTGCCCAAAAGGGCTTTTTCTTTGCTTGATCTCTTTCTCCTCCATTAAACCTGCTGGAAGGATCACATTTATATATGTTCTTTGGCATTACCTGTCTTCCAAACTTCTTCATTTCTTCTATAGGCACCAGCATTTTATCAGTTTCCAAATTCACAACCACAATGTAATCCTTTACTTTGAACCTTTGAACTAGCAATTCCACTATTAGGTTGGTATCCTGAACAGATCATAAAAAGGGAAAAGAAACTACATGGGCAAAATTATTTTGCAGTCCTTTGGATGATAGCAAGATATAAGAAATTGAGGGGATGACCACCAGTTAAGGGATGGCTGAACAAGCTGTGGTGTAATGGAATATTAGTTTACAATAAAAAAAAAATGATATACAGGAAGATTTTGAAAACAAACAGGAATCTGTATGGGACAGTTTGAACTGATGCAAAGTTAAATAAGCAGAACCAGGGAAACATTGTGCATCATATCAGCAACATTTTCTGATGTTTGTTTAACTATGGATATCTTCTTAACAATGCCATGATGCAAATACAAATACAAAGGATTCGGGAAGTAAAATATTATATTTAACCAAATAAAGAACTAATGGACTCTGAATGCAGATGGAAATATATTTTTCATATACTGTATTCATTCTCATGTTTTTTGGTTGTTTTTCTCCATTTGACCCATTTTTTTCTTATAATTATAATTAATATGGAAATATGTTTTATGTGATAATGTTTATAAACTATATCAGACTGCCTACTATCTTCAGAAAAAGGAAGAGTAGGAAGAAAAATGTGGGAAAAAATCTTGTAAAAATGAATGCTAATTTTTTTCTTGACATGTGACCAGGTTAAAAATAAAATACTATTTGATCCCCCCAAAATTGTTTATTTTCTTCCCTTCTTGTCTTCCTCTTGATGGGAGATGCAAAAAGAAAATTCTCATTACAATCAATCAACTAATCAAGAAAAGTTATTTCAGTACCATATGAGAAATATATGAGGAAATATGGGGAAAATAATTATAAGATAGGCAAATGCAAAGTGGTTAAAGAGAAAAGACACTAATAGCTGTGAAGATCAGTGAAGGCTTCCTATAGAAGATAGTTCTGGAATTGTGTTCTGAAGGCACACAGGGATGCAAGAAGAAACTATATTCCAGGTATGGTTGCTGATCAGGGTAAAGGCTTGAGATGGAAATACAGTATATGTGGAGACATAGAGAAACATGGTTTGCATCACAGAATGGAGGAGGAAGAATAATGTATTGTAATGGAGAATGGAATGGAATGAGAATGAAAATGAGAATGGAATGAGAATGGAAACATAGCTTATGTCCAAGTTGTGAATGGTCTTAAGAGCTAAACAAAGAAGTTTCCATTTTATACTAGATAAAATAAAGAGCTACTAAATATTGTTTTCAAATCTGAACTTAAAGGAAATAACTTTGGCGGAAGGTAGAGGATAAACTGGAATTGTCAGACATTTGTGGCTAGAAGATCATTTAGGAAATTATTATAATAACTTAGGAGAGATATCTTGAGGGAGTGAATTTAAAAAATATTTAAGAAGAAAAAAGGAGAAATGTGCAAGAGATGGTGTAGAGTTAGAAATTTAAGGATCTGAGAACTAATTGAATATCTAGGGTTATAAAATAAGAAAGTAAAGGATTACCTTGTGCCTATGAAAGAAATCGGGAAGTTTGGAGGACAGGTGAGCTTTGGGCAAAAGGTAATGCCAAAGATCCTTCCAGCGGGTTTAAAGGGAGAGAGGGAAAGAGATGAAGGAAAGACAAAGCTCATATTTTAAAATTAATTTTATTGAATTTACAATGTCAACCCTATTAAGGGCTAATATAGAAAACCATCAGTTTGTTCACTTTATCCCTTCTATAGGAGTTGGTCAGGTGGATACAAATGAGTTTCCTTTAACGCTGAACATCCATTATTGCAAGTGACTCCTAAAGGGCTACCATTTCTCCTAGGTAAGTGTAATTTATTTTTATGGTCTCAGTTGCAAACTTTGTGATCCATTGGTGTGACAAAGTCACTCTCCGATTAAAAGAATTCATTTTGGTATGCAATCCCAGAAGAGAAAACTTTCTTTCTCCATTATAATGCTTTCTGAAAGTGAACAAAATCTTCATTTTGAACAAACAAGTAAGCTAGGCAGAGCAGAGTGATTTACTTTTCTTTGTAAAATGTAGGCAAAGCAAATGAAGGATGGAGCAAAACAAACATCAATCATATAACTTAAATGTGTATGGCAGGGCAGAAGAATTAGAGAAAGGGAAAATAAATTTTCTAGAAGATAAATCACAACAAGGTATCATTGTTTTCTCTATAACTATAAATTTTTGAAAATTCTTCATTTTTATCTGCCATGTTCCTCAAATAATCAGTATTATGGGAAACATGTGTGCTAAAATTCAACTTAATATAAATGTTATATACTAGATAGTTTTTATTTTACTATTTGTTACAGGTTCATCTTGACAGCTCAACTTAGATAGAATCCAATTTTAATGAGCTTGATTAACTATATCAATTGCCCTGCCATTTATAAACTTTGCTCAAAGGGAAATAAGGATTGTATTGCATTACATAATAGATTTTTCTATTTTTTTTTACATAAAGTAATATTGCTTAAGAAAAAGACTGTCGTGAATCTATGTAACTATAGATATACATATATACAGGGATATATCCCTATCCTCTGGGTTTACACAGGTCAATTGTAATGGAGATTATTAATTTATGTCATATGATCATCTATGTTAACCCCTGGGGATCTCAAAATTGGTCTCATTTGACCCCCATCCAAGGTATCTCACAAGAACATTAGAATAAAGTTCTAATTTAGGTCTCTTCATATGTGAGCTAAAAAAGTTCTCAGCAGTTGGTAAACGTATAAATTAAGTTTTATAGAAAAATATTTATTTCAGCCAAATGACAATGTAAAACACATAAAAATTACCCAGGAACCCAGATTTTCTTTCCTCTATGGTGAACCCTATCTTTCCTTGAGACCCATAGTGAAATTGTACAACTTAACATCCCAAGTTAAGAAATATGTTTGGTTGATGATTCAATGTTTTTCTCCCTTTCCATAATATCATACCATCTGCATAATTCAAGATAGAAATGGAAGGAAAGGTCCCAGTTTGTTCCTCTGTACTGTTTCTCCATCTCTTATTGCTCTTCTAATTCAATGAGTAATCAAAGTAGGATTTTAGTGGATAAGATGCAGAGGAGGATGGTATTCTTTGCTACATCTAACTTGATGCATCATCGCCATCCACCCACCTAGAGTGGAGATAGATTGGCATGGGAAACATCAGATTGGTAGCAATAATTATTCTGGGGTAGAATAAGATTGAATGGATAGGCTTGTTGAGTGACTTTTATGGTATCTGGAAGAATTTTTAACTATAATGGTTTCTTAAGTTGGACTCTGTCCCAAACAGTATCTATGACTGGAAAATACCATTAGTAAGTATATCCTTACTTTGTGTTAATAATAATCAGATTGGTCACAAACAACATAATCTAAGTTGATGGATTTATCAAGATAAATATATAAATATATAGATATATAGATATACATAATTTGAATGCAATACAAGGTATTCTTAATGAAATTTATCATTTTTAGGAAAGGAGTAAAACTTATGTTAGCATTTCTGTTTTAATGAAATGTTTCTTGGGAATTGGTTTCACTTCTATGAATGCAGAATACCTCTCAGCTCATGATGTCATTATCAAATTCTAAAGGCTAGCAAGTTCCTAATATCAAGAGCTAATTGGGAAAGTATCATGGTATAAGTTTAACTTATTTTAGATATGGTAATACAAACATAAATAATCACTTGTTTTCTCAATGACTACTTTGAGTTAGTCTGTTCATATTTTGCCAATATAAGTAGCAGAATTAAAAGGACATGTGAATAGACTTGAGCTGAGCTTAGAATCAGAAAGCCATTGTTGATGTTGCGGCTGCTGTTGTTTTTGAATCACTTCAGTTTTGTCCAGTTCTTTGTGATCCCATTCAATGTTTTCTTACCAAAGATACTGGAGTGGTTTGCTCTTTCCTAATCCTACTCTTTTTGCAGTCAAGGAATTGAGGCAAATAGGGTTAAGCTATTTGTCCAAAGTCACATACCAAATAAGTTTCTAAGATCAGATTTGGACTTAGGAAGATGAGGCTTCCTGTCTCTAGGCTCAATGTTTTATTCACTTAGCTGCCTCAGAGTCAGTAATACTTGAGTTAAAATGCTACCTCAGACTCTTGCTACTTGTGTGATCTGGGCTAAGTCCCTTAACTATGCCTGTAAAATGAGCTGGAGAAGGAAATGCAAACTACTCCAATATCTTTGCCTAAATCAAAAAACAAACTCATAGCAGTCAAAAAAAAGTAAGACACTAGTGAAATGACAAAAATTACATCTATGCAAATGGAAATAAAAATAATATTTGTCTTCTAAGTTATTGGTAAGATGAACTAAAATATTTGCAAAGTACTTTGCAAATCTTAAATCAGTTTGTGAATGCTATGTGTTATTATTACCAGCTCTCCCATAATAATTATTTCTGGAAGCCAAAAATAGGAAATTAAGTCAAATTTTATGGGAATTTATTAATTACATACATTATTCACTGTATTAAATGTTGGGTCTACCAGAGTCAAAATAAAATAGGTTCTTCTCTTTTCTATTTGAAAGAAACAACAATGGAAAGACTGGGCAACATTAGATCTGGAATCAGAAAGCTTGAATATTATTCTTTGATGTATCATTTTTAAGTTTTCTGATATTGGCTAAGTCACTTAACCTGTTTCAGTTTTTTTGGCGTTCATTCACTTCAATTGTCTAATTCTTCATGAAAACAGTTGAGTTTTCTTGATAAAGATACTGTAAAGGTATGTGATTTCATTCTCCAGCTCATTTTTTGGAGGAGAAACTGAGGCAAACAGACATTAAGTGACTTGGCCAATGTTACTGAGCTAATAAGTATCTTAGGTCAGATTTGAACTCTATGCACTGAGTGACCTAAGTGCCATGAACTTAATCTTAGAGAATCATAGATTTCGAGCTAAACTTCAGAGGCCATTTAACTCAAAATTCTCATTTTGCTGATGAAAAAACTATGATTTATGGAAGTTTAGACAAGTAGTTTGTGACAGATTTGATATTTAAATCCAAGTCCTTTGACTTCCAACCAATGCTCTTTTCCATTGTACTATGCTACAACTAAGGACTTCAGTTTCTTCAACTATAAAATGAAGAGATGAATTTTGAGATAATCTCCATGTTCTAAATCTATGGTCCTATAGATTTGTGCACAGAAAAGTAAATCCAACTTGCAAAACAATAATGATATATGTTTGTATGTACATGTATACAGATAGGTCACATATACAATCCAGGAAGAAGGGAAAATAAAGGAACTCCAGAACTCAAGAAAGGTTTTATGTTGCAGATTATGCTTGATCAGAAGAACATTGAAAGAAGCTAAAGATTTCCAGATTTGGAGAAGAAGAGGGAGATAATTTTAGTTATGAGGGACAGCTTGCATAAACTATTGAAAGCAAAAGATGGAATATCTTACAGAAGAAATATAGAGAGAAAGAGGAAGAATAATGTGTTAGCAATCAATTAAGTAAGTCAATATAGTGACCCAATCTATTTAGTGATTAATCATTGGACAGGAAATTGAACTGACTCAATTTAGCAGAATTAATGATGATACAATGACATCTCAAAATAAAACATGTGTATGTATATAATATATACATATTATACACATATTTTTGTGTTATATGTTACTGCAAGACCACTTAATTCAACATACACACAGATACTGAAAACAAAGAAATAAGTAGTGGTGTTGAGCTATTTTTCAATCATATCTTACTCTTCCTGTCGCCATTTGGGTTTTCTTATGAAAGATACTAGAGCAGTTTGTTATTTCCTTTTCTAGAACATTTTGCAAAGGAAGAAACAGAAGCAAACAACTTAGCCAAGATCACATAGTCTGGGGCCATTTTTCATAGTCAGGAAGACTCATCTACCTGACTCTCTATATCCAGCATTCTATCTACTATTCTACCTAGTTGACCCAAGAAATAATTGTGGCTGTAGCAATTGTGTCAGTATCCATTCTATATCCAACTATTAACTGTAAAGTTTTATTTCTGAATGACATTGAAAAATAATATTAGAGTACAGGACTCCAAGGGTGTGACCCATAGTACCTGACAAGTTACCACAGAAATTTTTGACATTTATCATATGTTGATAAGTAAATTATGTGTGATTTTCATTGGTAAAGAATATTTAGTAGGAATGGTAGGAATTCCTACCATGGAGATAAATAAAGCTTATTAAGGAAATCCTAGATACTTCCCTGTGGAACAATGAAATTAAATTATTTGTCCCCAGTCACTCAGCTTTTAAGTATCAGAAATCAGGATTTGAATGCCAATAATCTGTCTACTACAGTATGTTTTCCTTACCCATATTAGTTTTTACTGAAACCAGTACAAACTTCTGCTTAGAATTCTTACTTCATAACTAAACTCGATATTCTATTTCCCCCTTAGGCAGTGATGTAAAAAAAAAAAAAAAAAAAAAACATGTCATTTCTTTTTTTTTTTTTTAATGCAGTCAACTTACATTTTTCTCAGAGTGAGAGAAACTTGAAATATTTAGTAAGTGTCTATTACCTTGTGTGCAAATCCAAAAATCTGTTTTTAATGTTGTAGATTCAATCAGTGAATCACAGCTTTACATTCAAATGTTCAATCCATTGTCCTCAAGCATAATAAAATCTTTGAAAATAAAAGAGAAGGAATTGAAGGCAATACATTCCAAAGATCCCACCTTGTTTTATTTTCTATTGGGAACTTTAATCTTTTAATTGCAAGTCCAGAGACTTGAATAAATCTCAAGTACCACCCAGAGATTCACCATCATGCCATCATTTCCAGAAAGCAATGTTTGAGTAACTATTGCTACACATGCCAATTTTCTAGGACAGTAAGGTACAATTACTGGAAAAAAATGCTTTTCAAGGTCTTGCCTGAAAACACTCACCTTTTCCAACTTTTCCTCGCTCCAAAAATACATAAATAAGTAAAGTCATTTAAAACTTAGATGTTTTGAATTTTCCCATAGTAGAAGTTTCTGTGAAATGTTTTGGCCTATTTCAAGCCCAACAGTAAAGCCAACTTCCTAGTGCCATAAAAAGTGGAAAGCATTCATTTTACAGGCAGCCAAAGCTATTTCTAGACTAGCCAGCATGAGGAGAGGAACTCCCTGATCCATACAATTTGGCAATACTCTCATGCTCTCCATTTCTACAGCCTGAGCATTAACAGCTTGAAATTCAGGCTATTCTACAAACCCAGTCCCTTTATACTGCATATTAATCTCAGTCTCCTGCTTCTGTATACTAACTCACCTTGTATGAGCATCTAGCCAAAAATTCTGAATATTCAATATGACTGTACATTTTCCTTCCACCTAAAAATGATTGATTACTATGAGTAATAAATTAGAGATTTGTTATTTCCCCATTAAATATATTGATTTAAAATTCTATTGAGTCCCAAGAATCCTTCTCTATGTCACAAAGACATCAGTTTGGGCTTAGTTGCCGAAAAGAGTAAGTAAAAGGGATTATGAGTATAATGATGGATCTTTTAGGTTCCTTCCCATCATTTCAAGCATTGATCCCAGAGTATAAGAAAAGACATCATTCTTCTTGCCTGAACTTTATAACTCTCTTGGAAGGTTAAACATTGATTTGGAATCATAAACTATAGTTACACTCTTTAAGTATTGCTTTGAGTGTGGAATTGTGCATACTGGAGAATAGCTGTAGCTATACCTGTAGCTGGGAGCTAAGCTATCGTAAAGCCCATATTTTCTATTTATTACTTAATTTATTAAGAGGACTCTTTATTTAGATTGTTGATCTGTAGAATTACTAGGATGTTTTTAGCATACAAAAGGTTCTTATTTGATTAGTAAACATGCATGTATTAATAAACAATAGATATAAGTAGTATTTTTAAATTGGTATGATTATAATTATTCCCATTATATAATTTTCTAAATGAATATTCCTATCAAGCTTGAGATTTGAACTTTATTATTTATCTGATTACTATTTTAAAAGCTTTATTACAAAATTGTCAGATTGATGACATAGACTGTTGACTTGCATAATTATCAGTAATCTTTATTTCCCCAACATTTAAAAATTCCTTCTCTGGTTAGTAAATATTTTAATTTCATATATGTAACATTCAAAAATATATCTGATCATGATTATTCCCATTATGAAATTTTGCAAATAAACATTTCCATCATACTTAAAGATATGAACTTTACTGTTAATACCTGTTTTATACTTAAACTTTCTTAAAATTTACCATAATTTTACAAAGTCTTATAGTTTAATGAATTTCTGAATCTTTTTTAAAGGAATAGGATTAGAATTCTGTAAATAAGTAGAAAAGCTTTTAATATGGCCTTTCAATGCTTAGGTTAAATATTAGATAGATATACAGTTCTGACCTCATGTAGATTAGAAAAAGCTTAGTACTTCATAACATACAAAATGGTTAACTCTAAGTTTTGATTGCTACCTTGTGGTATATAATGAAGAAAAATTTCTCAGGTTAAGTAAAGCAGACATGTTTTTGTTACTATAATGGAAACTTTAGACTCCTACCATCATTCTACCATGCCTCCTTGTGTTGTGTTGAGGTGGCCCTGAATTCTTGAAAGTTGTACCCATAGTTCATATTATTATTTCTTTGTTTTTCATGTTTTCCCTAATCCTAGCATATTATACTTTTCTTCTTTTATTCTCCTCTCACCTTTCTTTTCTTTCTCTTTACTTTTCACTGTCTTTCTTTTATCCACAACTAAGTTTTGTTACATTCCACATTTTTAAAGTTTTAGAAGGAATATTAATGAATGAATCACCAGAACTTTGTGTACCTAAATTATAGTTTCCTTAATATACAGGGTATCCCAAAAAGCTTAGTGACATTTTACATTTGAAACTTCACTAGGAGTTTTTAGAGACAACATGTATCTCCTAATTACTCATTTTGGTGAGGAAAAAGGGATGCCAATGATTCCTACAGAGTAGTTAGCCCAAATTACATTTCTAACCCTCATTGAATATTGGAACATACAGCAAATTACAATAGAATTATAATGCTGAGTAGAATTTATTGGGTAATTATGCCTTAAAAACTGAAGTCCTAATACAAACTAGTAATTTTCAAATGCTATTAAAAGTGGAATTGGGCAAAATGAATATTTTAGAGTCATAATTGCCTCCTGTCTCTCTGTCTTACTTATATGAGTATGCATTAATTCCAAATCTCTAACAAGTAGGAAGTTCAGAATAATTCCCAATTTCTGAGACTCTGAGTTCCATTACAAAGAACACAAAAATGATATTGAAAAATTCAGTGCTTATCCCAGATGAGGAAGGATACAGGAGAATGACTTAAGCAACATGAATGTCAACCAGAAAAAAATGACTTAAATATTTTTCTTCCTATGTGCCATGACCTATTCAGGCATAACTACATTTAATGTTTTCACTCACCATCAGAGGTGTTGCCTATAAGTATAGAAAACTCTGTGTCACCTCTCCCCAGTGTATATAGCCAGAAATTGATAAATATACAAATGTCAATGTCAATGACATATAAATATAGATATCTAAGTTATTTGTGTTTCTAGAAAAAAATATCATTTAATGTTCACCTGTATACTTCATATCATATTGTTTGCCTTCTAATGAATGGGGAAAATGGGATGGAAAGGAGAGAATTTGGGACTCAAAAATGTATTAAAAGTGAATAAATATTTTTAAAAGATTAAAAAGAAAATGCCATAAATGCCTTCTGTTATTTAGCTTCTTTTAATGGTAAAAATTTAGGCACAAATAATTATGATTATACATGCTACTCACATATTGGAATCATAAGACAAAAAGATAGAGACTTAGAAGGATTATAGAGGCCAAGTAATTTATTCTCCTCAAGTGGAAGCTGAGAAAATCTAGACCAAAGAAAGGAGTGACTTGAATGGGTAGAAAGTGCCATAGGGAAAATTTGAACCTAGGTTTTTTTGTTTTATTTTTTATTTTAATTTTTTTATTGTTAATGTTTTCATTTTAATGTTACTGCTGTATTCCACTATATAACATTGACTAAGGACTGAGAAATAAAGAAAAAATTGCCAAAATAATACATAACTGTTTAAAACTACAATTGTGTAACTGGGGATTAATTGCATCAAAAATTTGGGAATTAAAAATAAACTAATATTTGTAATAATATTCTATGTAGATAATGTATTACTCTTTTCTGAGGTGTTGAGTTTGCTTTTTTTTGCTCAGTGAAGAGGGAAAATAATTTGAATAAACAGGTGTTTGGTAAGTATATTCTGAGAAAAGAAAAAATAATATAATAATAAATAATAATAATAAAAATAATATAAATTTAGGACATCATTCAGCAGAAAGACTACAAAGAGAAAGTGAATAAAGATTCTTACAACTAACAAGTGAAGTAATTATCAAAAGATTGTCAACTTTATTATCCTTAATTAATTTAATGATTACGAAATTGTCTATTTCACCTTTCCTAGGATTACTGAGGATACTAGAATCCTTTCCTTGTTCTGCAGTGTTCCAAGCAATTATATATCCCAGAAGTGGTCTTTCTGGTATAAATAAAGGTCTTATATATATTCAGCTGTGTACTAAATCTCAGTCCTCTACTGACCTGACATAAGTTCCCTAACATATCATTTTATCTCTATAGATCTAATGATATTACTTTAGAAATTTGTAATAATTATTTTTCCTAACGTTATTGTATAAATCATTCTTCAGTGTATAATAAAGACATGTGAAAATGAAAAATATACTCTAAAATAGAATTTATCATGATTAAAACATGTTACTAAAATACTCAAGGTAATGTGGTGGTGCAGTGGATAGAGTTACAATTGTTTAGTCATTTCAGTTATGTCCAAATCTTTGGAAGCCCTCTGGGATTTTCTTAGCAAAGATACTGGAATGGTTTCCCTTTTTCACTTTCAGTTTATTTTATAAATGATGAAACTATAAAACAGTAAACCTATCTCTAAGATTAATTCCTGACTCCAGACCCAGTACTCAATCCATGGTGCCACTCATCTAACCATAGAGTACTTGGCCTAAAGTCCAGTAGATTCATTTCCTGTGTTCTAATCCAGGTTAGATACTTAATAGCTGTGGTTCCCGGAGCAAGTCACTTAAGCCAGTTTGACTCAATTTCATTGTGTGTAAAATGAGTTAAAGAAGGAAATGGCAAATTACCAAGAACACTCCAAATGGGATCAGGAAATAATACCTACTCACAGGAAACTTACTTCTAACTGAAAAAGCAAAAGCAAAAGAAACAAAAAGAAATATATAAAGAATATTTATAAAGTGCATAAAGAAGGTCAACACAAATCAATTTGTGAAAATTGTCTTTAAAAGCTGGACATATCAAGAAAGGATTCATATGGAATATGGTAATAATTTCATTCTGATGGAAGAGAGTGACTGTCACTATGATGAAAAGATAATTCATTCAAGGAATGAGAGTGGAAAGAATGACTGGGGTTACAATCTGCAAGAGAAGTTTAGGAAATATGGAATCAAATAGTATGCATTTTGAAGGGCTATGAACTGTCTCTTAATTTGAGTCTAAAAGGTAAAGGAGAATGGAGCCCATTTCATTATTGGATATAATTAAGATGTTCTTTCCTTTGAGGACATCTGTTTCCCTGTAATTTTTCCTAGTTGTACAATCTGGAGGCACACAGAATTAGACTCCCTCTTCCACATGACAAACTTTCAAATAACTTTATAAAGTCATAGAATCTAAAAATAGGAAAGGAACTCTAAGGATATCTAGCCCAATGTATGTTTGAAACACTAATTCTCTCTATAATATTTCTAGAAACTGATTTTCTACCCTCTACTTAAAAAGTACCAAAGAAAGTACCACTCATCTAAAGAAAGATCTCATTTTTTACAGTTATAATAATTAAGATTTCTTTTTACTCTTAAATAGAGCTGAAATCTATTTCCCTGTAACTTACAACAGTTAGTCCCAATTTTGATTTTGAGGACCAAGAAGAAAAAGTTTAACTGTTCTTTCTACAGAGAAATCTTTTCATATTTGAACAGTGATCATATAACCTAAAAATCTTTACTTCTCCAAACTAAGGACTCCTACTTTTACATATATGTATACTTATGCTTTGATTTCAAGTTCCATCACAATCTTAGTCAAACTCTCTTCTGAATATATTTCTATTCTACCAAAAAACTCCCAAGGTTTTTTTTTTTTTCCTTTGAAATGATCTCACCATTCAAAAGTGAAATCTTGAAGACATTAACAAATATTTGTGATGAAAAAAAGTAGAGACTCACTTAAATTATGAACTGAAATCAACTTAAATTTAAGTATGTATAGATGAAATCCATCTGTATCATTGAATGTTCAACTTCTTCCCTGAAAGATAATGCTCTTTTTAGCTGGATGACTTATTATTGGCTGAAACTCAAGTTCCTTTGCCTTTCAGAATATCAAGCGCTTTGATCTTTTAGGGTAGAAGCTGCTAGGTCCTGAGTAGCACGATTGTGGCCCCTTAGTATTTGAACTTAGTATTTTTGGATATTTGCAATATTTTTCCTTAGTCTAATAGTTCTGAAATTAAGCCATGATATTCCTTGGGGTTTTTAATTTGGAGTCTCTTTTAGGAAATGATCAGTGAATTCTTTCCATGGCTATTTTGCCTGCTGATTCTAAGACATCAGGATAGTTTTCTTTTATGATTTCATGAAGGATAATGTCCAAGCTCTTTTTTTTTTTCATCATGGCTTTCAGGAAGTCCTATAATTCTTAGATTGATTATCTCTCCTAGATCTATTTCTAAGTTATTTCATATTTTTCGTCTGTTTTTTTTTTCATTTTTTTGATTCTGTTTGATTCCTGAGTCTTATTGAGTCATTTGCTTCCATTTGTTCAATTCTAATTTTTACTATATTATTTTCTTCAGTTACCTTTTTAGGTCCTTTTGCATTTGACTTTTTGATTTGTTTTGTTCATTGCATTTCTTTTCGATTTAACAAATTCTGTTTTTCAATGAATTGCTGTCTTTTTCATATCTATCTATCAAGGAGTTATATGCTTTTTCCATTAAATCAAAACTAGTTTGTAGGGAGGTATATGCTTTTCCTATTTCATCAAATCTATTTGAAGGAGTTTTTTTCAGATAATTTCTGTTTCTCCTTTTCCATATTCTCTTATAAGGCTTTGTTTTCTTTCCCCATTTTCTTCTAATATCTTTTGTGAGATCTTTCAAGAAGGCCTTATAAAATCCAAAATGTCTCCGTATTTAGCTTAAACATATTTACTACTTTATCTAATGCTTATATGGCATTAGAAACAGGAGCATTGTCTGGCAGTTGAAGAAAATTAGATTTTGTCTTGATGAAATGAAAACATTCCTAACAATAGGATCCATTCAAAAGTAGACTGCCTAAGAAGTCAGTGATTCCCTCCTCACTAGAGATGATTGATCAAAGGCTGGATAATCACTTCGACAGAGGATTTCTGTTCAGGATTTAATGACCTCCAATAGTGAGCTAATGATCCAATAGCTCACTACTACTTTAAGGATCAAATACATAGTCCTCTGGTACATTCTTGTTCCATTCTATCAATTCATTCTTTTTTTTTTAAATAAATTCCTACCTTTAATAGGTCCCAGTAACAAAATAACCTTGCTAAGCCTCAGACATGACAATTCATTCCCTTCTCTGTATCTTTTTCTATAATATAGAATTTTTCATTTTCACCAGCCTTCCTTTTGTCTAAAGTCTCCCTCTTTATCTCCCCCTCTTAGATTTGTTCCTTTCTTTAAAGGTGAGATAACACGTCACCTTGTACAAGTTCATTTTTCTGATTTTACCCAACTATCACTAATGGTATCAAAAAATATTTTAAGTTCACTTACTTTGTACATATTTTATATATTTATAAGTATATGTATCATTTCTCTCAATAACACCCCCCATTTTTCATATCTACAGTGAATGATTGGATATAGTCCCTGAAACAAAGACTAGGCATTTAAGAAATGATTAATGATTGAACAATTGATTAATACATGTATAGCCATATATGGACACATGCATAGACATATACACTTTCATATAAATGTATTTATCCATGAGCAACTATATTAATATCAAAACCTTACTAATGCTATACATGTTGTTTCCCAGTGCCAAAGAGAATGGAACTATTTCTTTCCTTTACCAACTGCATCTTTCTTGATTTATATTGAGGCCTCAGGTCAATTTGCATTTTAACTGCTGATAAGTAAGCCCTTTATTATTCTTCAGTTAAGCAGTTTATCTTTTATATGACATTAGAGATTTTAGATTTATAGCAACTCCAATATGAGCAGTTATAGTAACCATATACCAGGAGTCTCAATCTGTAGTCTTGTCTTGTCAGTAAACTTATACTTTCCACAGGAACAATATTCTGTATGCAACATATTAAGAAAATTTTCAAAAGAGATAATACATATGACTATAGGGGTTTTCTTCAAGCCAAGTAAATAGTGTAATTTTGTTAATTTCATATTTCATGTGCCAGTAGTTATTATTTTCCCGGTACTATTATTAGAATCTTCATTTTATTTTTCTGTGAGAATATTGATATTATACACCATGAAAAAGACAAACACACAAGCAAACAAAAACACACACAAACACCCCACACACACACACAAAAAAAAAAAAAAACACAAAAACTGCTAGGAATATATCAAAGGTCAGTAAAACTAAAGATGTAATCTGAATATCAGGTGGCCAATGAACTAAAAAAAGCAAACATTACTGTTTTAGTTTTACTAATGTTTATTATACCTCCATACACACAGAAATGTCAGGCACAATTACACGTATTCCAAAAAAGTCAAATAATAAACTCTGGTTCATCTGTATTCAACAGGCCTCCTTTCAATTCTTCTTCTACAATCAATCTTTTTTTATCTTTGTAAAATAAGTTCTTGGAAGTTTGATTGATATGACACTGAATAAGATTAATGTAGGTAGAATTGTAATTTTTATTATATTAGTTTGGCCTACTCATGAGCATTAGATATTCTTCCAATTGTTTATTTGTTTTGTGTGGAAAGTGTTTTGTAACTGTGTTCATACAGTTCCTAACTTAGTATTGGAAGGTAGACTTCCAAATATTTTATAATATCTCAAGTAATTTTAAATAGGATTTCTCTTTGTATCTCTTGCTGCTGGACTTTGTTGGAAATATACAGAAGTGCTGATAATCTATGTGAATTTATTTTGTGTGCTACAACTTTACTAAAGTTGTTAAAAAGTATTTTTTAGTTGAATTTCTAGGATTCTTTAAGTATCCTATCATATCATCAACAAAGAGTGATCCTTTTGATTCCTCATTATCTACTCAAATTCCTTTATTTTTTTCTTCTTTTATTGCTAAAGCTAATATTTCTAATACAATATCAAATAGTAATAGGGATAGTGGGCAATCTTGTTTCTCTCCTGATCTTACTGGGAATGCTTTTAGTTTGTACCTATTACATATGATGCTTACTGATGGTTTCAAATAAATGATACTGATCTTTTAAGAAAAAGTCAATTTATTCCTATATTCTCTAGTTTGTTTGTTTTTTATAGTAATGGTATTGGGTTTATCAATTTTTCTGCATTTATTGAGATAATCATTTATTGAGATTTCTGAGAGTTTGCTTATTGACATTGTCAATTATTTTAATGATTTTTCTAATACTGAACTAGCCTTGCATTTGTGATATAAGTTCAACTTGGTTATGGTGTACAATTAAGATTTTTGCTGCTATATTCATTAGGGAAATTGGTCTATATTTTTCTTTTGTTGTTTTGATTACCTAGATTAGGTATCAGCACTATATCTGTGTCATAAAAAGAATTTGGTAGAACTCCTTTTCCTATTTTTCCAAATAATTTGCAAAGTATTGGAATTAATTGTTCTTTAAATGTTTTGACAAATTCAATTGTATATCTATCTGGTACTGCTGATTTATTTTTTCCTTAGGAAGTTGTTTAATAGCCTGTTTAAATTTATTTTCTAAAGTGGAACTATTGAAATAACTTATTTCCTCAAATGTTAATCAGAGTAATCTATATTTTTATAAGCATTTATCCATTTCACTTAGATTAGCCGGTTTATTGACATAAAGCTGGATAACCTAACTCCTAATTATTGTTCTAATTACCTCTTCATTGGTGGAAAATTCACCCTTTCTATTTTTAATATTAGGAATTTTATTTTCTTCTTTCCTTTTTCTAATCAAATTATCTAAAAGTTTATCTAATTTGTTTTTTTGTTTTGTTTTGTTTTGTTTTTCATAAAAACCAACTGTTAGTTTTGTTTATTAGTTTAATAGTTTTCTTATGTTCAGTTTTATTAACCTTCCCTTTTGTTTTCAAAATTGCAAATTTGGTATTTAATTGGGGGGTTATAATTTGTTCTTTTTCTGGCTTATTTAATTGCAAGCTCAATTCATTAATCTTCTCTTTCTCTATGTTATACAAATAAGCATTTACAAATATAAAATTTCACCTAAGAACTACTTTGACTGTATCCCATAAATTTTGGTATAATGTCTCATTGTTGTCATTCTCTTGGATGAAATTATCAATGCACCTATTTTTGCTGTTTCACCCATTGATTCTTTTAGATTAAATAATTTAATTTCCATTTAGTTTTTTATCTGTTTTCCCTGGCCCTTTAGTGCTTGTATTTTTTATTTTAGTTTTATGTTATTATAAGCAATATTTTATTTTATTATATACAATATTTCTTTGTATCATAATCTGAAAAACATGCATTTACTTTTTTTTGCCTTTCTGCACTTGATTTTGAGGTTTTTATGCCATAATACATGGTCAATTTTTATGTAGACTTCATGTACCACCAAGCTAAAAATATATTCCTTTCTATCTCCATTCAATTTTCTCCAAAGGCTATCATAACTAACTTGTCTAAAATTTTATTTACTTCCTTAGCCTCTTTTTTATTTATTTTGTGGTTTGATTTCTCTAGTTCTGATAAGGTGAGTTTGAGATCCCCCACTGATATAGTTTTGCTGTCTATTTCTTGTTGCAGCTCTTTTAATTCTCCTCCAGGAATTTGCTATACAATTTGGTGCATACATGTTTGGTATTGATTTTACTTCTTTATCTATTGTAGCTGTTAGCAAAATGTAATTTCCTTCTTTATCTGTTTTAATTAGAGCTATTTTTTTTTTTGCTTGATCTGAGATAAGGAGTGCTATCCTTGCTTTTTTTTTTCCCCTTGACTTAAAGCATAATAGATTCTCCTCCAGCCTTTTACCTTTACTCTGACTATATCACACTGCTTTAAATGTATTTCTTGTACAATATATTATAAGACTCTGGCTTTTTATCCAGTCTGATATCAGCTTTTGTTTTATGGGAGAGTTCATCCCTATCACATTCACAGTTAAAATTACTAATTCTATATTTCCTACCACCTTATTTTCCCTAAGTTATACTTTTCCCTTTCCTTTTCCCCTTTCTTTCCTCCCCAGAGTTTTACTTCTGACTTCCACCTCCCTCAGTTAGCTCTCTACTTTTACAATTCCTCCTCCCTTTTTGTTCCCTTTCCCATTCTACTTCTGTTCTTTCTTCTATTAGCCTCTCCCTTTTCTTTTTGCTTTCCCTTCTTACTTCTCCACAGGATGAAACAATTTCTCTATGAAACTAAAAATTTATGATATTCTCTCTTTGAGCCAAATTTGATGAGATTAAGATTCACACAATGTTCATCCCCCCTCCTTTTTTTTCTATCAATTATATTAAGTCTTTTCCCCTCTTTATATGATACAATTTACCCCATTTTAACTCCCCTTTCCTTATCTTCCAGTACAACACATTTTCCACATCTAGTTTTTTTTTTTTTTAATATCATCATTCTAAAGTCAAATTATACCTAGTCCCTCTATTTATATTCTTAACAAAGGTACAATTCTCAAGAGTTAAAGATATCATTTTCCCATATATAGTAGTAAACATTTTAACCTGTAAAAATAACAGTCATTTTCTTCTTATTATACCTTTTTATGCTCCTCAATATTTGAATTATTTCTTTCTGACTGATTGCAGTATTTTCTCCTTGATTGGATAATTCTGAAATTTAGCTATGTTTTCCAGGGATGAAGGCAAGATGGCAGAGTGAAGCCAGGAAGTTGCTCAAGCTCTATCAGTTTCCTTCAAAAACCACATGAAATGAAGCCTTTGAACAGGTTCTGATAGAATGAAACCACTCTCCAGGTCAAGATAAACTGGAAAAAAACTTCAATAAAGATTAGTCTCACTGCTATGAAAAGGTTGTTCAGTCCAGTTCAGATAGACGTGGGAAAGCCAGTGAGAGGAGCTTACTCACTGCAAATCAGCAATTAAGACACTCAGTCCTGGCTTAGTTGACAAACAAATCAGTAGGGCAGTTTCCTATCCCAGCTTAGAAGGCAAACTCTGGGAAATCAGGCTTTTTCTTGAAAGGAGAAGGCAAAGCTTACCTCCTACAAACAGAAATTACATTTACATTCCTCTAGATGTAGGAAATACTTAGAGAGAAGAATCATTTAGATTCTTATTTTTCTTATGGCCTTATAGTTATGTGATCAAAGAGCTAAGTCTCAGACCCTTTGTCTGGAAAATTAGGGTAATAACAGTACTTACTTATTTGAGTCAAATTAAAAATATCAAATGAGAAATTTCTAAAGCATTTTGTAAATCTTAAAGTGCTATATGAATGTCACTATTATTAATATCCTCTACATCCTTTGGCCTTCTCACACCTTGCAACCATCCTGGAAAGAAACATTTTTCAAAATAGTGCTGCACGACCTCCTTGAATAATAATTCTTTATCTCACTACATATTCCTCAATTACTTGAAAAAACTTTCATTTCTCATAGCTCTTTCAAACAGCTAAATGTAAAAATGTCTTCCATTTATGTTTCTATGTATTTTCACTGATATCTTTCCTATTTGTCTATTTCACCACAAAATTTCAGAGGTCAAGTATGATATCTTATGACACGTTTAACTTCACCAGAATGGTATGCATGCAGTAAATATTTAATAAAAATTGCTGATTATCTATCTGCAAGTCATTTTTTTCCATAATTGAAAAGTGGAAATAGTTTTATTGCTAAGGAGAAATTATGCAGAAAATGTATTTAAAATAACTATGGGCATTTAATTTTAATTCATTCATTTTTGACATGCCAACCAACTTTTGCCTCTTATCATCTTCGGCTCAACAGTTGGGCTAATGGTCTTGAAAAACTGTTGATAGGCAAGTTTTAGAAATGTAATAGAAGAAACCTTTATTTGAAAGAAGATTAAAGTAAACCATAAAATATTAATTAGAACAATAAAAATAGTCCTTGGGATTTTTATTCTGCTTATGCTGACTCACACTTGTAATTTACTTTATATTGCATGCCAATGTTGGTTTGCTCAATCAGCCAACAACTTGAATCAAAGTTTTTTTGTTTTTAATTTTCCATTTTAAAATTAATTCTTCTCTATATTTTATTAGTATCATTTCCATTTTAAAATAATTAGACGTGTCACTAAAATCACAGTAATTATTCTGTTTGAAAAACAAAATAAAAAAACAAAAAAAAGTACATCAGTGCTTCCGATAGCCAGCTATTATCCCACATGTGGAACTGTGGTAACAATAGAACAGCTTATATAAGAACCAAATGTATCCCAAGAGTTCCAAAATCCCCAAAATAATCAGCCTATGAAAGAATAATTATAAACTATGATTACCTAATAGCTTTTTTGTTTGCATCAATAATTCATACCAGAGTTTGGAACATATCTTGTGCCATACTCAAAAATTTTAGCACTATAAAAGTTATGTATCAAGCTATTAAATATGGAATAAGCATTCATGTAGGCCATCATAGTAAAACCATCTGTTAAAATCAGCATCATTGATTTTAATCTGTAGAGGGCATTAGAGGCCATATAATTCTTATGGTACAGATGGGTAAATTGAGGCTCAAACAGGATTCTTTGACCAAATTCATACAGAGAAGAAGATGAGGAGGAAGAGGGGGAAGATGACATAATGATGATGATGATGAGCTTAGATAAGAACATAGGTCATTTTTATTCCAAATTCAATGATATTTCCATTATAAATTTATATTTAGAATCAAGTTGGCATAGGGAATTTGTTTGACATGGAATTGCCCTTAGAGTAGTTGTAGAATTATACCCTAAACTTCAGCCTTCCCTTCCCAAATAGATAAACTGCCCTAACTATAAATAGAAAATAATGGGAATATATGGTTCATTGCTATAATGGAGTTTTCATCATGTGATTTAAAAAAAAAAAAAAAAAACAACCAAATTACATACAAAATGAATAGCTCTTGTTTCTGGTATCTTAACTCTGATTTTGCTGACTATGCCCTTGTACTTTAAGATAACATTGATGTCTTTGTCGTAACCACATGCTGCTCCACATGATGCCATTCTACTGGTCTATTGATGATAATCAGACATAGCTTACCCATAAAAGACAAATATTTGACCCCAGCTTCTGATGAATAATCAAACTAACTTGATTTTGTTGTTGTTTGTTTAGTCTTTATTCTGTACCTAAAAATTTCTTAATAATATGGGCATTTCAATATACTAAAAAGAATAAGAAAATAGGATGCACCATGACACTCCAAAATTTTCTTACCTTAGAATATTTTAATTGCATTATTGGGCTTGGTGTGGAATTTCTGATTTTCTAAATCAAATGGGTATTTTTATAGCCACAGAGATGAATGAACACTTTGGGAAGATAGTATTCTATCCCTGCTTTAGGACAGCTCACTCTCTTTTTAACTTGCAGTTACTAGTTAGTTCTAATTCTAGTTAGATCTTTCTGCCATGAGTACCCAGCAAATTTTACTGATGTGACCTGGTATAATTCTATCTTCTTCATCCTAAGCAAGTTTCCTTGATTTTTCTTTGTGTTATGGGACTATAGGGTCAAAGGAGGGCATGTGGAAATGCTGTGCTTATCAACAAACCATTCAAAAATATCCTGTTATATTGCATGCCATTCACTTGAGCTGCCTTAAATTTTATGACAGGCAGAAAGGAAAGACTCAGGAAAAGAGTCAGTTTGAAATTCCTAGAGAAATAGAGGATAACTTGATATTGTAAGATCATAGATAAGGTAAGAAAAGATGGAAACCAAGAACAGATTTCAGCATTAGAAAAAAGAAGAAAAAGCTCTTCTTGCTAGAATAGAGAAAAAGATGAATGAATAATAAGACACAAAGAAACAAAAACATATAAAACAGTTCTTTAATCTATTTGCTGGCTCTCTACACTGAGGCTTCAAAAATAAAATGAAAACTAATTCCACTTTTTCACTGAATGGAAAGATCATTTAACAATATTCTATGTGTCCTGAAAGATAGTGATAACAAGCAAGAAATAACATTTATAGATATAGATATAGATATAGATATAGATAGATATCCTCTAGAAACAAGTGGAAAGCTATGAGATTCTTTAATTTTTGCTTACTGTAATACTCTCCTTGCATTTCTTAAAAGGAACATATCTCTGCCACTTGACTTGGAGAAAGCATAGGGACAGACCTGAGATTATGATAATAGAAAATAGCAGAAGGAAAAAAATTCCATCTAAGTATAATTTCAGCATTATCAAAAAAAATAAGTCCCTTTTGCCTCAATGAATATTAGTAATAGTGTTTTCTCATCTAAAAATGATAAAGCAAAATACACAAATTCATGATTAGCTTGTTAATCATCCCTTCTGGGACCTCGCAAGAATATTATGCCTATAAATTTGGAAGATAAATTTTATCATTCAAGAAGAAATTGTAATTTTCAACTAATGTGTATCTTCATCTTCACAGTAGGAAATTGTTTTCCCTAAAAAAAATTATGATGTGAAAAGTAACTTAGATATATACTAATACTAAATCTGAAAAATAAATTACCTTAGAACATTTTAACTGCATTATTGGGGTTGGTGTGGAATTTCTGATTTTCTAAATTAAATGGGTATTTTTATAGCCCCAGAGATGAATGAACACTTTGGGAAGATAGTATTCTATCCCTGCTTTAGGACAGCTCACTCCATTTTTAATGAAATTTTGAATGTGTCAAATCAAACATGCTACTAAACTTTCAAGCACCAGTTTGCACTACTAAAATTATGTTTTTCCTTGTGTGAAGAGCATTATATAGCATACATTCAAACTCAATTTGTTCTAAGGTAATTGGTCATTTTCAATTCCACCAAAATAAATTTTAAGTAAGAATTAATAGTCAGTAGTCAGTTCCATTCATTAAAGCAGGTTGTTGTGTGTGTTTCTTAATTCAGCAAACAAATTCAAGTACAAATCACAAGAACCAGGACACATAAATTGTGGTTTAATGGATGAAGATCAATGAAGGAGAAAATCCACCTTTGCTTTAGAAGGATTTCCTATGGTCAAGAAGTGTCAGACTTTACTTTTATTAAGATGACTTGTTAATGTTTTAGACATAAAGGGTGATAATATAAGCAAGTTAGAAGAGCAAAGAATAGTTTGCCTGTCAGATTAATTCAGAAAGGAACATTTGTAACCAAAAGGAGATAAAGAGCACTATGAAATAAAACAGACAATTTTAATTATGTTAAATTAAAAAGGATTTGCACAAAAAAAGCAATGCAAACAAAAGCAGAAGGAAAGATGCTAAGAAACAATTTTTACAGCAAGTGAATTAAATTTTTAAGAATTCAAATCATTCCCCAATTGATAATTGTCCAAATGAAAAAATTCAATTTATCCTTAGTCATATAGAGAAATATTTTAAATCCCTTTTGATTTGAAAAACGCAAACTAAAACAACGTTGCCTATCATATTGTCTAATATGACCAAAAAATTGGGAAAATTTAAATACCAATGCACTATTGGTAGAACTGTGAACCAACTCAATTGTTCTAGAGAGAAATTTGGAACTATACTGAAAGGACAACCAAATTGTTCATATTCTTTGATTCAGCAATACCATTACTAGGTCTGTATTCCAAAGAGATTATGAAATGGGGAAAGGACTCACATGTTCAAAAATATTTAAAACAGCTTTTTGTGATGGCAAAGAATTAGAAATTGATGAGATGCCCATAAATCACTTAATGGATGAACAAATTGTGTTACACGAATGTAATGTAATACTATTGTGTAATAAGAAATTATGGACAGCAGATTTCAGAAAATCTCAGAAAAACATATATGAAGTGATACAAAGTGCAATCAGCAGAACCAGAAGAGCAATGTATTGAGTAATAGAAATATTATTTGATGGTCAACTATGACTTATTTAGCGCTTCCCAACAATTCAATGACCCAAGACAATTTCAAAGGAATTGTGATGGAAAGTAGTATCCACATACAGAGAAGTCCTTATGTAGATTAATTATTTTATTTATTCTTTTCATGATTTTTATTTTTTCTTTTAGTCTTTTGTTCTTTCACAACAAACTAATATGGAAATATGTTTTGCATGTTTGCACGTATACAACCTTTTTTCAAATTGTTTGCCATTTTAGGAAGAGGGAAAGGGAGGCAGAAAGGAAGAAAAAAAATTAACTTAAATTTTGTAAAAGAAAATATCAATGTTAAAAATTTATGGAGGGGAGTAAAACACTATTTAAAAATAAATTGAGTTTTGAGGAAGCATGATGAAATTTTCTCTTTCCTAGATTTTCCAATATGGTTAAACCCATTAATATATGATTAATAATTATTTAATGTATTTGTTTCTTTCCTACATTGCTCTAAATTATTAATTTGTTTTTTAATCTTTTGAACTATTGAAATTATTTTTTTTGTTTTATTACTGAATTATGAGCTAATAAATTGAGCCCAATGAATAATCATTGTGAATATTCAAAAACAGGCTCAAGCAATGAACTGAACCAGCTCCATCCAGTGAAAGAACTCTGGGAGATGACTAAGAACCATTTGAATTCCCAATCCCTATATTTTTGCGCACCTGCATTTTTTGAGTTCCTTCACAGGCTAATTGTACAATATTTCAGAATCCGATTATTTTTGTACAGCAAAATAACGGTTTGGTCATGTATACTTATTGTATATCTAATTTATATTTTAATTATTTAACATCTACTGGTGATCCTGCCATCTGGGGAAGGGGGTCGGGGGGAAGGAAGGGGAAAACTGGAACAAGAGGTTTGACAATTGTCAGTGCTGTAAAGTTACCCATACATATAACCTATAAATAAAAGGCTATTAAAATAAAATAAAATTTTTTAAAAAAGAGAAAAAAAAACAAACAAACAGGCTTAATGATCCAAATTGGGACTTCAGGAAGTCCAAGTTGGCAGAGTAAACCCAGGAAACTGCTCAAGCTCTCCCAGTTTCCCTCAAAAAACACATGAAACTAAGTCTCTAAAAAGAATGTGATGTGTCAGAATCTTTACAAATTGTTAAGTCATTAGAGTTGATAGAGACAATAATTATCTAATTTAGCATGGTTCAGTATCCTTGATCTAATAGTACAAGGAGATGTTTTGGGCCAGAACCTGAAATAAGGTATTAAGTAGAACTAATTGATACAATGCTTGTGTTCACAACTTTACTCATTGGAGTTCACACGTTTGGGAGATTTCAGGGTTTAGTATGAGGTATCCGAATTCACACCTCCCTTGAAGCTCTTAGGGCCAGAGAGCATTATGGGAGAAAACCCATAATCCCGCTCTCTGATATATAAGAAGAAAGCAGAGGCCCAGTGAAGAGAGTTCAGCTGAATTAGATTGGAGAGGAACATATGGGACAAACATTGAGCACTCTGGGAGATTGAGAGCTAGACGCCCTCTCTCGGAGGCGAGAAAGATTCATTACAACTTTTACCTTGGTACTGGCTGGAGGCAGAGGCAGAAGCAAAGGACAAAGCTGCAAGAGCTCTTAGAACCAAGAAGAGAGATAGGCCTCTAAGAAAAACTAACCAGGCTATATTGGAGGCAATAAAAAATCTGAACTTTTAATACCTGGCTGCATTTGGGGTGATTATTACTTTCAACTGAAACTAAGGCTGCCTCCATAAAACCTCCCTGAGAAACCTGCTCACTCCCAGAGAGAACCATTATTATTATATTTAAAAGAAGAAAATCACCACAGTGATGGAATGAAATTTCTTTGCAGGTCAAGATAAACTGAAAAAGCTTCAAAATAGGTTAGTCTAACTGGAATGAAAAGGATATTCAGCCCAGCTCCAATAGACTCTAGGAAAGCCTATGAGAGCATCTTAATCACAGCAAATTAGCACCTGAGATCCTCAGTCCTGGCTCAGTAGAGGAAAAGAACAGTGGGGCAGCTTCTAGTACCAGTTCAGAATGAAAACACTGGAAAACCAGCTATTTCCTGAAAAGAGCAAAGCTACCTCCTGAAAGATAAGAGGCTGCTATGCTAAAATCCAAGATTCAGAGCTGCATAGGAAACTTGAGATAGTGCCCCCTTTATCCCATGAACAGAACTCAAGCATAAAATTAAACACACACACAGAGAGAGAGAGAGAGAGAGAGAGAGAGAGAGAGAGAGAGAGAAAGAGAGAGAATACCAAGAGAAAAAGAAAGAAAATGAGAAAAAAACAGAAAAGAACCTTAATCACAGAAAACTGCTTTGGTGACAGAAAAGACCAAAATAACAACTCAGATGAAAGTCAAATGTCCAGAGAGAAAATCTCAAAGATATGAATTGGTCTCAGGTCCAAAGAGATTTCTTGAAAGTGCTCATAAAAGACTTTAAAAGACAAATAAGAGAGGTAGGAGAAAAATGAGAAAAGAAGTGAGTGGTATGCAAGAGAGAGTCAATAGCTTGAAAAAGGAAGGCAAAAAATTGACTGAAGAAAATACTCATTAAAAAAATACCATTATCTAAATGCAAAATAATCCACCAAAGAAAACACCTTCAAAAGTCTAATTAACAAAATGGAAAAATAGAAACAAAATCTAATTAAAGAAAATCACACATTAAAAACTAGAGCAGGGCAAATTGAAGCTAATGACTTTGTGATCCAGGAAGAATCAGTCAAAGTAAAAAGAATGAAAAAGTTGAAGAAAATCTGAAATATCTCATTGGAAATGCAGTTGACCTGGAAAATAGATACAGAAGAAACAATTTACAAACTTTTGACCTAACTGCAGGCCAGGACCAAAAACAAGAGGCTGGATAACATTGTTCAAATATTCATTAAAGAAAACTGTCCCTGTATTCTAAAAAGAGAAGGGTAAATAATCATTGAACTATTTCATGAATCACTTTCTGAAAGAAACCTCACAGGGAAAACCCCAAGGGGCCTTGTTATGAAAATCCAGAACTACAATCTCAAGGGAAAATACTGCAAGTTTACAGGAAAAAAAGCAATTCAAATATCAAAGAGCAAGAGTAACAATTATCCAGGCTCTAGCAGCTTATACAATGAAGGATCTGTGAGCTGGGAATACTCTTATTCTGGAAGACATAAAACTTATGATTACAACCAAGAATTAACTATCCAGCAAGGATCTTTCAAGGGAGATCAATAATCTTCTTTCAGAAGAGATTTTCAATCATTTCTACTGGGGAAAAAAACAGAATTAACAGAAAAACTTATCTATAAATATAGGACACAAAAAAAGCATAGAAAGATAAATAGGGAAAAATATACATATTATTTAAAGGTTAAACTGTTTACATCCCTACTTGGGAAAATGATATATTTAACTCTTAACAACTGTATATGTTACTGGATTAAACACAGGGAGAAGCATCACATGAATGGAGGATGTGATTGTGAATGGACTCTGATATGTTGATATCAAAGAAAAAGTTATTAAGATGTGGGAAAAGGTTTTTATTGAAAGAAGAGGAAAGTGGAGGTATAATAGAATAAATTAGATTGCATGAAGAGATGCAAAAGATGTATTATAATTGAGAGGAAAAAAGTAGAGGGATGAGCATTGTCTGATGCTTGATCTCATTAGTTTTGGCTCTAAGAGGGAATAACTTCATTCAATTGGACAGTGAAATTATCTAACTCTATAAAAAGGAGGAGAAGAAAAAGAAAAGAAAGGAGAAGGGCAGAATTTAAGAAAGGGCAGAAACACTAAGGGAAAAAGTAAAAGAAGGGGGAGGAATGTTAGAAGATAATGTGGTAGGTAGGGTATATTTATAAACAATGGTATGAGAAAGGGGAGGAGTGACAGGAAATAAGGTAATAAGTGAGATGGGTTTAAAAAATACAATACTAAGCAGTATGTAAAGAAAAAACAAAAGTATACACAGGGGATAAAAGAAGATGGAGGGAAATACAGAGCTGGTAATCATATTGTGAATGTGAACGGTATGAATTCTCTCATAAAACTGAAGATAGCAGAGGGAATTAAAAATCAGAATCCTACAATATGTATTTTAATAGAAAAATATTTGACATAAAGAGAGACATACAGAGTAAAGCTAAATGGCTAGAACAACATTTATTATGCTTTAGCTAATGTAGAAAAAGCAGGGCTAATTTGGTACTGGCTAAGAAATAGAATAGTTGATCAGTAGAATAGGTATTCCTATTATCACAAGAAAAAATAGTCAATAACTATAGCAATCTAGTGTTTGACAAACCCAAAGACCCCGTATTTAAGCATAAGAACTCACTTTTTGACAAAAACTGCTAGAAAATTTGGAAATTCATATGGCAGAAACTAGGCATTGACCCGCATCTAATACCATATACCAAGATAAGGTAGAAATGGGTTCAGGATCTAGACATAAAGAATAATATTATAAACAAATCAGAAGAATGTAGGATAGTTTACCTCTTAGATCTATGGAGAAGGAAGGTATTTGTGATGAAAGAAGAACTAGAGATCATTATTGATTACAGAATAATTTTGATTATGTTAAATTTAAAAGTTTCTGTACAAACAAAACTAATGCAGACAAGATTAGAAGGGAAACAATAAATTGGAAAACATTTTATATTCAAAGGTTCTGATAAAGTCCTCATTTCTAAAATACATAGAAAATTTATTCAAATTTATAAGAATTCAAGCCATTCTAAAACTGATAAATGGTGAAAGAATATGAAATGACAATTTTCAGATGAAAAAATTGGAACTATTTCTAGTCATATGAAAAGGTGTTCTAAATCACTACTGATAAGAAAAATGCAAATTAGGACAACTCTGAGATACAACTATATATCTTTCAGATTGGCTAAGATGACAGGAAAAAATAATGATGAATGTTGGAGGGAATGTGGGAAAAATGGGACACTGATATATTGTTGGTGGAACTGTGAATAGACCCAACCATTCTGGAGAACAAATTGGAACTATGCTAAAAAAAAGTTATCAAACTGTGCATATCCTTTGATCCAGCAGTGTTTCTACTGGGTTTGTATCCCAAAAAGATCTTAAAGAAGGGAAAGGGAACAACATGTGTAAAAATGTGGCACCCTTTTTGTAGTAGCAAGAAACTGGAAACTGAATAGATGCCCATCAATTAGAGAATGTCTGGATAAATTTTGGTAAATGAATATGATAGAATATTATTGTTCAGTAAGAAACAATTAATAGGATGATTTCAGAGAGCTCTAGAGAGACTTACATGAACTGATGCTAAGTGAGCAAAACCAGAAGATCATTATACACAGCAACAAGAAGACTACACGATGATAAATTCTTCAATAATGAGATGATTCAAATGAGTTTCAATTGTTCAGTGATGAAGAGAGCCATCTACACCCAGAGAGAGGACTGGGGGAACTGGGTGTGCTTTACAACATAGCATTTTCACTCTTTTTGTTGTTGTTTGCTTGCATTTTATTTTGCTTCTCTTTTTTTTTTCTTGTGCAGCACAATATTTTTGTGAATATGTGTTTTATATATATATATATATATATATATATATATATATATATATATATATATATATATATATATAACTTAACATATATTTCTCTCATATTTAACATATCTTGAACTACTTGCCATCTTGGGGAGAGAAGGGGAAAAGAGAGAAATTAGAACAAAGGGTTTTACAAGAGCTAATGTTGAAGAATTATCAACTGTTTTGAAAAATAAAAAGCTTTATTTTAAAAAAAGAAAGAAAAATCAAAGCTAGCAACTCTGATAAAGCAAAAGTAAAAAAAAAAATCTAAAATAAAAAAGATAAGGAAAGAAAGTATTCCTTTCTATCTCCATTACATTTTCTCCAGAGATCTATCATATCTAACTTTTCTAGTATTCTATTTAACTCTTTGACTTCTTTCTTATTTATTTCGTGGTTTGATTTATCTAATTCTGAGAGTGCAAGGTTGAGATCTCCCACTATTATAGTTTTGCTGTCTATTTCTTCTTGCAGCTCTCTTAATTTCTCTTTTAAGAATGTAGATGCCACACCACTTGGTGCATATGTGTTTAATATTGATATTGCTTCCTTATCTATGCTACCCTTTAGCAAGATACAGTGCCCTTCCTTATCTCTTTTAATTAGATCAATTTTTGCTTTAGCTTGATCTGAGATCAGGATGGCTATTCCTGCTTTTTTAACTTCACCTGAAGCATAGTAGATTTTGCTCCAACTTTTTACCTTTATTCTGCATGTATCTCCCTGCTTCAGGTGTGTTTCCTGAAAACAACATATTGTAGGATTCTGGCTTTTAATCCATTCTGTTAATCACTTCCTCTTTATGGGGGAGTTTACCCCGTTCACATTTATGGTTAAAATGACCAATTCTGTATTACTTGCTATCTTGTTTACCCCTGTTTATGCTTTTCTCCCTTCTTTCCCCCTTTGCCCCCTCCCCAGTATTAAACTTGTGAGCACCACTTGCTTCTCACAGCTCTTCCTTTTTAGTATCCGTCCCCCCACGTTAGAGTTCCTCCCCCTATCTTAGCCCTTTCCCTCACAGTTTCTGTATTCCCTTCCACTTAGCTTATTCCTTCCCTTTTCACTTATCCCTTCTCACTTTTCAATGAGGTGGGAGAGGTTTTACCATAAATTGAATATGTCTAAAATTTTTCCCTTAAAGCCAATTCTGAAGGCAGTAAGATACCCACTATATTCACCTCCCTCCATTCTTTCTCTCAGATATAATAGATTTCCTTTGCCTCTTCATGAGATGTAGTACCCCCACTTTACCCTTTTTCTGGTACAATGTCCTTTCCACCTCTAGTTTCTAGAACAAGGTATACATGTATTCTTTATACATCTTTATAGCAGAAATATAGTTCCCAAGATTAATCTTTACCTTTTTAGATTTTTCTTGTGTTCTATATTTGTAGATCAAACTTTTTGTTAAGTTCTGGCTTTTTCATCAAAAATAGGTGAAATTCGCTTATTTTGTTGAATGACCATCTTCTTCCCTGGAAAAAGATGCTCATTCTGGCTGGGTAAGTTATTTTTTGGTTGCATACCAAGTTCCTTAGCCTTTCAGAATATCATATTCCAGGCCCTTCGATCCTTTAATGTGGATGCTGCTAGATCTTGGGTAATCCTTATGGTGGCTCCTCTATATTTGAATTGGGTTTTTTCTAGCCGTCTGAGGATTCTGACATTTGGCCACTATATTTCTTGGTGTTTTGATTTTAGGATCCCTTTCAGTAGGTGATCGATGAATTCTTTCAATGTCTATTTTACCATTTGTTTCTATGACTTCTAGGCAGTTCTCTTTGATGATTTCCTGGAAAATAGTGTCCAGGCTCTTTTTTTCATCATACTTTTCTGGGAGTCCGATGATTCTCAGATTGTCTCTCCTGGATCTGTTTTCCAGGTCGATTGTTTTCCCCAGAAGATATTTCACATTCTTTTCCATTGTTTGATTTTTTTGGATTTGCTTGATGGATTCTTCTTGTCTCGAGTCATTCAATTCCATTTGTTCAATTCTGATTTTCAATGAAGTATTTTCTTCACTCACTTTTTTTTTTATATCTTTTTTTTAATTGTCCAATTGAGTTCTTTTGTTCTATGGAATTTTTTTTCCATTTCGCCAATTTTGTTTTTTAGAAAGCTATTTTCTGTTTCCAGTTCACTAATCATATTTTTCAAGGATTTTATTTCTTTATCCACTCTGTCTTTAAATGAGTGGGATGACTTCTCCAGACTCTCTTGCCAAGCCTCCCTCTCCTTTTCCCATTTTTCTTCTAGCTCTCTTGTGAGAGCCTTTTTAATTTCTTCTATGAGATTCATCTGTGCTGAGGAACAGATGATCTCCTCCTTTGAGGATTCATCTGGAGACTGTTTTTAGTCTCCTCAGGGTTTAGAGTCTGCTCTCTATCCATATAGAAGCTGTCAGTGGTTAAGGTCCTTTTCAGGTTTTTGCTCATTTTGTCAGAGAAGAATCAAAGACAAACTTGCAAAGAAACAAAGGAAAAAAAAAAACAAAAAGAATCTGCTTTTTTGGGGGTAGGGGCTGGGTGATGTTACCGAGCTTCCTCTACAGACTGTGGGGCAGCAGTGAGGCACTAGCCAGACTGTGTGCGCCTGCGCTCTGAGACTCCGAGAGTGTGCACACTGAGATGCTGTTGAGTAGGGGTGTCCAGGTCCCAAGAGACTCCAGCTGTTTGGGGTTGTATTCTTCACCCCCTCCCCCCTACCTCCCCCGGTGTTTTTAGCTTCTCTGCTGGGCTGCTGACTTGTTGCCAGGGCAAAGTATCCAATCCTGTAGCAAAGCTCCCCCCGCAGAGATGGCTGAGATCACACCCCACCCCGTCTCTGGTCTGCTCGGCTGTGAGCTGCCTCCCGTGCTCTCGCTGCCACTGCTGCCCTCAGCCTGCCCCCGATCTAAAACCGCCCCCGCCCTCCAGCAAAAACAGACCTTTCTTGGCGAATTTCAAGGATGTCTTCTCTTGGTAACTATTTGTTGTTGTTTTTTTTTTTTTTTTTCAGTCAAGCATTAATTCAGAGTCTTGTAATGAAATGGATAGTGAGAGAAAATGCGGAGCTTACACAGCTTTGTGCCTCCTCTCTGCCATCTTGGCCAGAAGTACTAAAATAAAAAATATTTTAGTAGCTCTTGTTGTGTTAGCAAAGGATTGGAAAATGAGTAGATGCCCATCAATTGCTGAATGGCTAAATAAATTGTGGCATATGAAGATAATGGCATATTATTATTCTATAAAACTAATGAACAAGCTGATTTTTGAAAATCTTGGAAAGACTTACATGAACTGATCATGAACAAAGCAAGCAGAACCAGAAATACATTGCACACAATAATAGCAAGAATATGCAGTGATCAACTATGAAAGACTTAGTTCTTTCCGTGATTCATGATCCAAAGCAATTCCAATAGACTTTGGACAGAAAATGCCATCTGCATCCAGAAAAAAGAACTATGGAGATTGAATGTAAGTGAATACATGCTATATTCACTACTTTTTTTTCTGATTTTTTCCTCTCCCATGGTTTTGCCTTTTTGTTCTGCTTTTTCTGTCCCAAAATGCATTAAAAATAAATTAATTAAATTTGAAAAAAATATATGAATTGGACAATATGTTCAATTCAGGATACACAATAAAATCAATATATAGATTGGATATAAGAAAGAGGGGAAAAAAAAAGAAAAAGAGTGCACAGCAGAGAACAAAAGAAAACCTAGAAGGAAACAAAGAGAAGCTGGGTAGCTTTGAAAACTATAAATAGTATTTATTATTTTTCTTCAAGTGGTATTATATCCTATTTTTATGATGTATGTATGATTTTTTTTTATTTTCTTGTTTTATATTTAAGGCTGAAATTAATAACAAAAATTTACAAATAAAAATAAAATAAATTTTTCAAAGTTCTATTATATTAAATTAGAAAATATCATTTAAACTGACATGGATGGTTACAAGCAAAAAATAGAAACTAATAAACATGTAATTAATTAAAAAGGCTTAAATTAATAAAATATATTAATAGATATTTATAATCATGATTATAAAAAAACTAATTGTGACTGCATTGAATGATTCCATAATTCCTTTATCTCTTCACTTGAAAAGGCGAGTAATTTTATATTTTTATATTATGTTATTTATATTTATATCTTATTATGTTTCTTTCATTTATCATCAAAAATCATCATTTATCATCAGTTAATAAAAACTATATTTGAGAACATGAATTCAAGAAGAATTTTGAGATAGGATTATATAATTAAAATATATATATAGCAAGTTTTATAATATTTCAGGTAATATTAATTCTTCAGCACCTCTTTTTCATTAATAAAGAAAAGAGATTATTTTAGAAATGCTGATAGACCTTGCCTTTTTTTAAAAAAACATTTTTTGCTTTCCTCATTGCAGTTTCATCTTTAGGTGTTGATATAACTTGGAGAAATGAGATTTTTACTCAAGGTTTCTCAAAATTTGTCTTTATTTTTTTCTTTATCACTAGTCAGTATTTTATGAAGAGATTTTGTGCATAATCTTTTACCATATAGTTCCCCACCCTTTTACAAATGAGTTTATATTCCAAACCATATTGACCTTGATTGCCTTCTGTCTACTTGGAAAAAGGATCAAGCATTCACATGCTGAAATAATCTTTAGGGCCTTGATGTCATGAATAATTTAAATAAGTAAATAAATACTTCTTTGATTTGGTTGCAAAGGGTGATAGTGAAACACAATATGTGCATTATTGTGAGTGCCTGATAGAATTAAAAGGACATTTCAGCTATTAAAAGGAAGATGTTCTATAATTCAGTTCTCCATAGACAAAATTGCAGGATGGCCTACTGCCTATGCAAAATATTTACAAAACTATCAGCTTCAAGGTAATCAGTAAGAGACAATCTATAAAACTGCTATAAATGCAGCTGCTGGGGGATGTAAGCAAAGCTACATAAATAGAAGATAGAGAATATACCAAGTACAATTATACCTTTCTCCTTCCTGCTAAGGAAAAAGAAGTTGCCTATAGCCAACTAGTTCTTAGCTCCAGTCTCATGACAAACTAAGAGAAACAAATTTTCAATGATGTAAGTGCCTGGCAAGATCCCAGATTTATCTCTTGTGGTATTTTCCATACCTGATGATAATATGTTCTTTAAGAAAATTTGCCTTCTGGCAAGAAGGAATTTTAAGCTCAGCTCAGATATGGTAAACTATCAAGAGCTTTTATTCAACAATGTTTATATATTTATGATTCCTTAGAATTTGCAAGATTGTAGACAGCTGCCAAAAACAGAACTGCTATCTCTGTGTAAATGTGATAAAAAGCATTTTGAAAAATTTAGGGTATTAACAATTTTCAGCAGTATGATACTGCTTCTTTTCTCTCAACACAACTCAGAAATGATTATTATAGTAAGAATTCCTTACTAAAGACAATAAGAGAAAATCTGATAGCATAAAACACTGAAAAGCATTCTTGTTACTTCTCATCTTTTCTAAAAATTTATTAATGAGATAATTTTAAAATCTTTTTTTCCAAAACCCAATTATATCTGAAAGAGTTTGATTAAGAATTTGCCTTGGATCTTCAACAAGATGATATTTTAATATGAACTTTTAATGTTTTTTACCCATTTATTTAAAAAATCATTCTCTATGGCCAACAAAAGAATCACATATAAGTATGGTGAATACAAATAAAAGTCAGTATCATATCTTATAGAATCATCAAAGAAGAGCTGGAAGAAGCCTTAGAGCTCACTGAGTTCAATCCCAATCCCACTGTTTTATGATTGAGAAAACTGAAGCACAGAAAAATTTATTGATTTAATAATGATCACACAATTAGTAAATATTTGAGGTGAAATTTAAATCCAGATACTCCTGACTTTAAGTCAAGTGCCAACATTAAGGAGCCATAGCAATCATCCAATTCAATTCCCTCATTTTCCATAAAACAAAACTAAAAACCAGATAATTTAAGTGCCTTGCCTAAGGTCACAGAAGTGGTGAATGGCATGATACTGTTAAAATGTGATGGAGCCTGCGCTGTATCAGTTTGTCTACCACTCCTTTCTATGTCTTTTTTATCCATGTCTTTCCATAAATCCTCCATATAGCATATAAACCCCAGTATAAGGAGCATTGTTTCACATGACTAGTGAGATCTTTGATTCTTCTGACAATTGCCTGTTCATATCCTTTGACCACTTGTCAATTGGGTATTGGCTCTTGCAAAAGAGAACTGTTTCAGAGAAACTTGCTATAATCCCCCCCCCTCCACCTGAGTTTTCTATTTTCCTTCTAATTTTGACTGCATTAGTTTTTTTTTAATTAACTTCTCATAATCAAAATTATCTATTATATTTACTATAATGCTCTTTATCTGGTTTTTTCATAAACTTTTCGCTTAAGAATGTATTTTTCAGGTTCATATAATTTACTTATCTTTCAGTCTAAATCATTTATCTATTTAGACCTTTTCTTGCTATACAGTGTGAGGCATTAATCTCTACCTAATTTCTTTCAAAGTGCTTTTCATTTTTCTGAGGGGTCTTTGTCAAATAATGAGTCCTCATACCAAAAGCTTGGATCTTTCAGTTTGTGAAACACTAAATTATCGCATTTATTTACTACAATGTATTGTATATTCCACTAAACTATTTTTCTATTATTTTCATGATTATTGCTTTGAAATATAGTTTGAAATTTGTTACTACTGGACTGCCTTCCTTCAGATTTTTAAAATTAATTTCCTTGATATTCTTGACTTTTATTTCTTCCAGATAATGCTTATTATGAATTTTAGTTCCATAATCACTTTCTTTGGTTATTTGATTGATATGTCATTAAAATTACTTAGATAGAATTGTTATTTTTATAATATTGGTTCAGTCTATCCATGAACAAATAATATTTTTCTAATTGTTTAGATGTATCTTTGTGTGGAAAGTGTCTCCCTATATGGATACTCAAATACTTTATGTTATCCAGTTTTTATTTTAAACAGAATTTCTCTTTCACTCTCCTCCTGCTGGGTTTTGTTAGTAGTATAAGGTAGCATATAGAAATACTGATTATTTATGTGGTTGCATATTAGGATTCTTACAAGGTACTAAGTTAGTAGAATTGATAGAGAAAGTTATGGGCCAGAGCTTGAAATAAGGTACTAAGTGGAATTGAGGAGACCGTGATTAAATCTAGTTTAGCATTGATTTAATCCTACAACAAATAATGATTTCCTAGTGATATAATGATTGGTGTGTATTCAGTGTACAGCATATAAGCAAGAAGCTTTCAAGGCCAGGAGGACAAGCCCTCTAAAGGACAAGCCCACTAGAGGACAAGCCCACTGGAAAAGAAGCCCACTAGCAGCTCATTCGGAGCTTCAGCTAGGATTCCTTTGAGGAGATTCACAAGCCAGAGAAGGCAGCTTAAGCTCTTGGAACCAAGACTACAAAAGGCCTCTAAGAAAGCTAGCCAGGCCCCAGAAAAAGAGACAAGACTTTGAAGGAAAAAATAAAGGATTTTGACTTTAATTCCTGGCTGCATTTGGGGTAATTACACTGAACTGAAATGAAGGCCGACTCCAGAAGCCCCCCAAGAAAACTGCTCCCAGAGAATATTATATTTTAGAGAAGAATATTACAGTTGCACCTTTGCTAAAGTTGTCAATTATTTCAAATAGTATTTTTAGTTGATTGTGTAGGTTTACTTAAGTCCTCCATTGCTTCATCTCTCATAACTTATTTTATTTTTAATGTCTTCTTTTTGTGTTATTGCTATAGGTAGCATTTCTAATAGAATAATGAATAATAGCTGCAATAAAGACATTGTTGCATCATATCTAATTTTATTGGAAAGACTTCAAGTTGATCCCCATGAGTAATTTTTGCCCATGCTTTTAGCCATATGGAATTTATTTTTTTAAAGAAAGGCTTTCACAAGCATTATGTAATAATTCCTTTGCTTTTTAGTATTTTAATAGGAATGAGTGTTGCATTTTATCACAAGGTTTTATAGCATTTATTAACATAATTATATTATTTTTATTGTTCTTGTTATTGATAAGATAGGTATGCTGATAATTTTCCTAATACTGAATTAGCCCTACATTCTTAAAATAAATCCCACTCAGTCATAGTGTATGATCTGTGTGATATATTTATTGTAAATTCAATGTTCATTAGGAAATTGGCCAATTTTACATTTTTTTCTGATTTTCCTTTCACTATTTAGGTAGTAAAACAATATCTGTTTCATAAAATAAATTTGGTAGCACTCCACTGATTGTTCAAAGAGTTTAGACTATATTGGGATTAATTCTTCCTTAAAATGCTTGGAATTTTTATTGGAGATTTATAATTTGTTCATTTTCTAGGTTTTTTAGTCATATTACTAATTCATTCTGCTCCTTATCTCTTTTATTGATGTGTGTATGTCTTTAGAAATACCCCTGATATTGCTTTGGCTGTTTGACTTTTGATTTGTTGTTTCATTGTTTTTATTTTTTTTTTATGAAATTACTCATTTGTTGTGTGATTTCTTTGAGTCATTCTTTAGAATTAGATTATTTGGCTTCTGATTTTTTACATTTATGCTCCCACAGCTCTTTTTCAAATGTAAAATTTAAGGCATTATGGCATGAGTTTCCACTTTTACTTATAAGGTTTTTATGTCCTAATATATGGCAATTTTTGCATGTTTTTCATTTTCAGCCTAGGAAAGAGTATTTTTTTTATATGTCCAATCCATTTTCTTCAGAGATTTATTATATTTAACTTTTTAAAGATTCTATTCATTTTCTGAATGTTTTTCTTATTTATTTTATGGTTAGATTTATCTAGCTCTGAGAGGAAAAAATTGAAGTCCCCCCACTAGTATAACATTACTTTCTATTTTCTCCTGAAATTCATTCAACTTTTCCATTAAAAAAAAATGGATGCAATGACATTTGGTGCAAAACACTTCAGTGTTGATATTATTTCATTCTCCATGATACTTTTAAAATTAGGCTTTTTTTTTTTGCTTTTACATTATTTGAGGTTATTATTACTATATCTACCTTTTTCTTTTCAGCTGAAACATAATAGATTTGGCTCTACCCCTTATTTTAATTCTCTCTGTATTTCTCTGTTTAGTGTGTATTTTTGTAAACACTTCGATTCTGCTTTCTAATCCATTCTTCTGCTTATTTTCATTTTATTTCATGAGTTCATCCCATTCACATTTATAGTTATGATTAATAATTTTGCAAATCCTTTTATAACCTAGCACAGTATGGTATGACAAAATAACACAAAGTAATATAGCATACCATAAAGTCATATCATAGAATGTGTCATGTCTTATCATGTATGCCATATATTATAATTTAAAATTTCACAAGCATTATGTAATAACATAAAATTAAATTATATTTTATTATATTAATATAGTATAATTCCTATGTTATTAACAAATAATACAATAAGTATATGCAATTATTATAAGATAATAAAATATTAATAATGTTGAATTTTAGAGTTCATATGCAAAAGTAAATCTATTTGCAGAAAGGCAAAGTAACATTAAGGTTCATTTAATATTTTTCACTCATTGACTAGATTCTCATGTAAACCTCAACTTAAGCTGGAACTAATTCTGTTTCAATTCTTTATCTATGTGACATTAAAAATATGTGTTTTTTAAATATGACTTAAATGGATCTCCCAATGGAACTTAAAAACAACTAAATTCTAAAAGGTTATTTGTTCCTTTTGCTATATCTTACTCTAAGTTCTACTGGCCTAACTAACTAGACTAGAATCTCATATAAACCTCAACTCAAGCTGAAAATAGTACTGATGGATTTCTTTGTCCATATGACCTATTTGGGAAAAAAATGTTTTCATAAATATGATCTAAATGAGTCTCCCAAAAATCCTTTGCAGATATGAAAATGACTCTGAGTTTTCCTCCTTCAATTTGCTAAATCATCATGATTTCTGCAGTGTAAGAAGCTCTTGATTTGAGAATTTCTTTCTTCCATGAAGACTTCAAATCATCTGTTACTTAGTAGAGAAGACTATCAGAGTTGCCTAAGGGATATAACTGAGATGGTCTGAATTCCCTAGTTTGACACAGCTAGTGCTAGTCAAGGTTTAAAACAAAGTCTTCTTTCCCATAGTCTATCATTCTATTTACTATACCACGTGATTCCTACAAGAACAATCATCAACCATATCCCAAGTTCTTTCATCTCTGATAAGGAAAATTGAAGGTTTATTATGAGCTTGATTGATTTTCTACATGAAACTACAAATTAAAATAGTGAGTGTGGTGATAGGTTGAAGAAATTCTTGCAAAATCTGTCTAAGTGTGTGGGATGAAGTATCTAGAAATTGCAGTTTTGAAATCTTTGATAAGATTTCAGGCTACTGTTAGTGATTTCATTTAGGGCATGCACACACACACAAACACATTTGCACACACATACAACATGCACAAAGCCATATCTAATAAATTCACCAAAATAGTAATGGTTTTTCTTCAGTTAAAATTTTACAATAATTCTTACATACACATATAAATAATATAAATATAAATAATATAAATCAGGAAGTTCATTTCTGGGATAATAAGTACTCTTTGTGGGTGGTTTAACTAATATGCTCATCCAATTCACATCTCACCTCAGGCTAAAAAAAAAAAAAAAATTCCCAAGAAATGTTTGGCCTGTTGTTTCATGTTGCCTAATAGGAAAACACCCAGTTTTGGATTCTAATATGCAATCTTGGCTTTGTTACAATATAGGCTGGTCCAGACCAAGTTATTGTGAAGAGTGTGTGAACTTTAAAAGTCAAAAAGTATCTCTTACCTAGCAATCTCTGAAGAAATAAAAGAGAAATGCTTTACAAAATTATTTGAAAATGTCTTTTTTTTATTTATATTCAGAACACGAATTAGATAATTTAATGAAATCTGAATTCCAATGAGATTATATTAACAGTAGTTTATTAATATTGAATTGGTAAATAATAATAAAGTTATCAATAACCTTGATACCCTATGTATAATGCTTTGGGTTTGCGAAGTATTTGACAATTATTTCATTTGATCCTAACAACAACCTTCTATAGTAAATGGTACCATTGGCCCCATTTTCCATTCAAATTAGGAAATTTAAACACTGTTTAAATTGTTTGCCCAATATCACCCAGCTACTAAGTATTTGAAGTCAGATTTTAACTCAAGCAGGTCTTCCTAAGCTAAGTCCATTATTCCATTAGTTGCCTCTTGAAGTAGATGCAAAGGCTTGTTGAGCACTTAAAATTAGACTTTAGATGTTACTTACTCTGTGTAATTTTACAAATGAACAAAGTGAGGCTCTAAAAGCATAAAAACTTTATTTAAAATTATGTAGAAAATATTATCAGAGATATTCTAAAACTTATATTTCTTTCATTCTATGTCAGCACCTTTCCTACTGTGCTATATTTTGTTGAGGATTTTTATGAAATTAAGAAAAAAAACTAAAAAAAGTCTCCTATCAGTTGTATCAGATAGAAGAAAGTAATAATATGTATTTTCATGTACTTTCTTATGTGATGCATTTTTATCATGTAAGCTTTGTTTATAAATATAGGATATCTGATTGATGGTTATTAAAAAGAGAACACCTGCTTCCTGCAGTTCCTATTGACTATTTTATCATCCTGTGCTTAATAATTTTTGAGTGGGTGCAAGAGATATGTGGAGCCACAGAATAAATTGGAATCAAGTTGAAGAAAGTCCAGAAAAATTCACTAACAACAACCAACTCATTATTATGGATTGCTTTGTTACAACAAAGCATGTGAAATTATTGCAAAAATATTCAGTCCAGTTTCAAACAATGGTAAGTAGATCCCAGGTGTCATAAACCACAGAAGAGAGTTCTCTGAAAGTTTATGTGCCTGGGAGAATTCATCTTCTCTAAGAAGTGAGGCAGAGGGAGGATTTGTCTCTCTTCTGCAGTGCCTCAGGGTACAATAATACATCCTGTTATTATAATATGGTTTCAGAAGAGATGAAACCAACTGAATCATCCTGAATTCAAATCTAGAATTATAAATGAATGAGTGGATTAAATTGTTGTCTTTATTGGATATTCACATGAAAATAATATTCAATTCTTTTTGTTGTTGTTATTGTTGTTTTTGATCAGATAAATTCCCAGGGTTGTGTAAATGTAACTTTATCACCCATAGTTGACAAATAAATAGTGCCAAAAAACTAAAGTTAAGTTGGTCTAGAATGTTTTAAACAATTTAAACCCTACATTTCTTTATTATAACCTTGATCTTGTATGCAATCAAGATAACTATTAACTGAAGAAAGAAATATTCAACAACAGCAAGCAGTTTGTGTGTGTGTGTGTGTGTGTGTGTGTGTGTGTGTGTGTAAAACACATTGGAGTAATAAGTCAAAAAACATGTTTTAGTTAAGAATATGCTACTTGCTTACTTTGTGCCTTGAACAAATAACAAAAATTTTCTAGTGCCTCATTTATAGAATGAGGGAGTTGGAGAAATTGAAGTACAAGATCCCTTTCAATGCTAACATTTAAAAAGGGTAGCTAGGTGGCACAATAGATAAAACACTGAATTTTGCATCAGGAAGAATCTTCCTGAGTTCATCTTAGAAATTTACTAGCTTTGTGACCTCAGGCAAGTCAATGGCTTATCTGTAAAATGAGCTCAAGAAAGAAACTGTAAACCACTTCAACATCTTTGACAAGAAAATCCCAAAATGCGGTCACAAAGATTTGGACATGACTAAAGGAAAAAGAACAACAAACATTCCAATTAAGCAGAAGAGCAAAATCAAAGTGATGGTTTTAGTAATTCTACTTCTAAGTCATTTCCCCCTTTTAAACAGAATTATTCCTCTTAAGAATTCCAAGCAGCCAGTTTGTCATAAAGCCAAAAATGAAATAAGGTGATCTGAGTTCAAGTACTAAATTTCACATATATTGAATATAACTCTGGGCAAGTTTAACCTCTTAGTTGTCCAAGAAACTCCAAGATTATATCTGGCAGAATATCTCTAGCTCTGCAATGATAAAGGACATTTCCTCATGAAAACTCCCTATACTCATGAAAACTCCCTATACTAATGAAATCACAATTTGGGATGAGGACAATCAATTAAATTAAGCAAAAAGATGTTAAATACCTACTGTATACAAAATACTTTGCTAGACACTGGGGAAAATGAATTAAAATGTCTATACTTTCAAAGAACTTGGGACACTAACACTGAAGTGTAAAAAAGATAGTATATTAACAGAATAAAGTCATACACTGTATTTGCATTGAACAATAAACAATAATTAAAAACTATAGAGGGACAAAGTTAATCTCTAATAAAACAGAGAAATTCATATCAATGTGACACCAAATATTCCACAACTGAATTCCTTTACCTGATTGATTATGTATACATTCTTGTCTAGCAAGCTCATTTAAAATAAAATTCTGTATAGATAAGAAAGGCTTTTAGGCAATAAAATGCCTTTCTTTGACCAATAAGAACTTCTTAGGATGAGTTTAAACCACAAGAGAGTAGTTTTGTCCAATCCTACAAGGACCTTGGCTGCCTCCCAAGACTTTATGATTCTCATAATCTTTGCCAGCTAGTAGGCAGTAACAAATAGGTACCTTGAAACCTAATTTGGTTTATAGTTTTGTTTTCTTTCGCTATAACAAATACATAGAAGAATAAACAGATTTTTGCGTTTATATTTTGAGAAGATGCTTAAAACTTTGTGAATATAAAAAACTGAAAACTGAATGAATTCTGAAACTAAAAATAGTCTTATAAAATAGTCCTGTAGTTATTCATGGTAACTTAATATGTTTACATATATGATCTAATTGATTATCACAACAACAGTACAAAGTAAATGAATACTTTAAGTATTTTCTTCATTTTATACAGGCAAACTAAGGTTCTGATATATTATGTTACTCACATACCCATGGCTTCCTGGGACAAAGTCATTGTTATTGATGCTATATCTTACTTTTTTCCATTCTCTAGCCATAGAGGATCTCCAAGGACAGAAAAAAACAGGAGTTCCCTACTTCCAAAATATTACTTACTAATTCATGTTTATGTAATACTTTTACATTTGTGATGTATTTTCCTCACAGCAGATCTTTGAGGTGAGTTGTAGGATTGTTAATGTGTTTACTTTACAGAAGAGGAAAAGGAAATTCAGAATTGGTAAGTGAATTATCTGAGAATATATGTATAATGATTAACAGAATTAGTATAGTATTTAAATTTGAATGTCCTGCCTCCAATCAGTTATTCTTCCTGAAGTCCTACTGAATATATTCCTTTCTTTTTTATAGTCTGTGTGAAAAGGAGGGGGAGAGGGAGTAGCAAGACATTTCTAGAAGAGGAAGAAGATGCTAGATTAAGAGTTGGGTCCTGAGTGATTCAGTTAGTTTGTTCAGAGATCTGAACATAAAGTCTTTATTACCAAGTACACCTTCCTTTTACTTCAGTACTTCAAAAGATATGCAAGTTCATTTGTTGGGTATTCTCTCCACTTGCATAAATAGAATTCCCCCATGCTTTCATAATCTGGTATTGTCAGCAGGTACAGCTAGGAGGGTTAGGGGAGGTACAAACCTCAGGTGGTGGACCATTTTCCAGGGAGTAGGCCCTCTACATTTAGTTTCTGAAGCCTGGTTCTGAAGCCTCCGGATTCAATAAACCCATTTTATTTTAGGAGCTATAGAAGCTTGTGGGACATGCCAGACTTTTTACTTTTCTAGCAGACATTTTAAAACTATGTGTCATCTCCATTCTTTGACTTTGCCTCAGAAAAAATTTTTTTAAATATTTATTCAATGTAATGGTGCTATGACACTCTGGTAGGGTTATAAACTGTATGATTTTAAAGGGCACAATATATCTGCCTTTTATCAATTAACATTGCAACAAATATTTAATAGATAACTGGAGAGATGTTTAATTAGCAGGCAGCTCAGAGCAGCTCATACTTACCAGGAAGAAATATTCACTCTTCTCTCCCCTGATAATAGTAGATGACATTTATATAACACATTACAGTTTACAAAGCAATTGCCCATAACAACCCATTTTAATCTCATTTTACAGAAAAAGAAATGGAAAAAGCAAACTTAGGGCTGATATCTACTGACTAAAATTCTCTGAAAATTCATTTAGGCAAGAAAGTGTTGAAAGCAATAGGTTCTTTCATTTGATCATTTAAAGAACTTCTAGATCAACTGGAGACCTTCAAGGGAATGTAGAAGAGGAGGTGTAGATAACAGGAGTTATCCACTAACCATTTTTCACTGTGGTCACAATTGACAATTACAGATCAGTGTAACCTAGTAACCCTTTTAACAATGGAATCTTTAGGAAATGCAAAGAATGAATGTGACCAGGCATATGGATTATGGGGTGAGGTTTGAACATAATTATTTTTTGTTCATGCATGGTAGCTAGGACATAATCTATAATAATCAAGTAAGAGGTTGTTTCTGGGATTTGGAACTTGGTTTAAAAAGTTCTTCCTGGAAATTCTAATTAGTTTTGTACTTCTGAAGTCATGGTTAGATAAAAGGGTGAGGGTAACAGGCATCGGAAGGGGGGCAGTTTGTTAGATTGAGAAAAACTTAGCTTGAGAATACAAAAATTGTTTATTTCCAAACTCACTTGACCAAAATCATGAAAAAAATCAAGCAGCAATGTTGGAAATATAATTTAATTCTATCTGAGACTTGGTAGAATATTCTTAATACTATGACATACTATCTTTTCCTCTTTGATGTGAACCAAAGCTTAATAGTTTAGACTTTTGTGAATACTACATGCAACCTCAAGTCCATCCAACAATGAGTTCTCACTTTTTCCAGTATTTACCCCTTTTGAATAAGGCTCCATCCAGATAAATACTGCCAAGATGACAGGATATATTTTCATTAAGACAGGGAACCCCATTTTCTGATATTAAAAATGAGCAAACCCATGACAGAGAATAGTGGGTAAATTCCTGACTACAGAGAGATGGCAGAAAAAAAAGAGATAGGGAGACAGTACTGAAGGGTGAACTCTTATAAAAGATCAGCATTTTTTCCTGAAATACTATTAGGAATCTGCCAGTGATGAGCGTAAAGATCTTTGAAATTACTTTCCACCCCCAAAAGTCTGTAAAATATGAATTACTTTTTTTTAAAAGAAGTAAAAACTCTTTGAAGACAACTATCCTCCAATTAATCCTCATGACATAAGATATGGGTTTTATTTTCCCAACATTACAGATATAGAAGACCACAGAAAGAATAAAGAAAAATCAATCATTAACTAAGGTCACACATTAGGCCAGGAGAAAGAGCTCCAAGATCCCATTCCCCATCCACTACAATATTTATTTCTTAGGTTTTGAGCAAGACCCAGATATAAAGAAAATTACAACTGAAAGCTGATGGTGAAAAAAGCAACATTTTAAGATTTACATGAAAATTGAAGTTTTCTTTTGTAGATTTTCTAAATATCTGAAGGAAATGATTGATCCAGGCAAGAAACTAATAGATAAGCAGGTCCTACAATTTACTTGTGTCCCTAAGTTAGAACTAGTCAGTCCAATAAAAAAATACTAGCAAATGGTGCTCCCATTATATCTAATATAGACAAAGAAAAAAAGAGCAAAACTACTCAAGCTATCCTGAAATATAATTGGACTAACACAATGCAAATTAAATCACATAAGTACATGCTCAAAGCAATATAATTTTTAAGAAGAAAGTTATAATCAAATGGGTTTTATATTTATAATCATATTATCATAGAGAATATAGGTAGATTCTGATTAGTGCAAATAATGAATCCCATGAAGTGATAGCATTATTTGAATTTGTGCTGTACATCTCTACTAGATTGGAACTAATTACTACATTTTACATACTCACAGTTTCATATAGTACAAATTTGAATATATGTGACTATTCCTGACATTTACAATTTGCACTAATTAAGACCTGATCATACCGTAGATGGAACTTTATTGTATCCTATACAGAATAAATTTTTAAAGATAAGATAGCTACCTAATAAGAGTTTGCAAATGTAAGTCAAATAATGAAATTCATGAAATCACACATTAATCAAATAAATATACTAATTCAGTAATTACCAAAACGTCAACAAAGTAATCAAGCAACAAACATTCTTAGGTACTTACTCTGAGTCCATCACTGGGTTAATTACTCTGGGAAATAGCAATGTATGAGATATAAAAAGCTGAGTCAAGGAATTGAATGTAATACACAAGACTAAATAATTACTATTAAGGAGTACTGATTAATATTTTGTAGAAAGGAACAATCAGTGAATATTGGAACAGGAGAAAAGATTTAAGGGAGGAAGTAAATTTGACCTGGGTCTTAGAAGATGGACAAATTTTGGATAAGTAGAGAGCAAAATGAAAAGCAATCCATTTAAGGGGAAAAACTATGATCAAAGGGGTAGAAATGACAGAGAGGATAAAGGGAAAAAATGTAACAATGGATCCTCACCCTTTTACTTAGAATAAATAAATCACATGCATAAATGCTTAATGGGAGAAACCTGGCTTAGTGTCAAAAGGAACTGGAGGATTTGGTTGATTGCTGTATGAAAATGATTCAACACATTGACCTGACTGCCAAAAAGGGCTAACATAATATTAGCTAGAATTCATATATAGCATGCTTTAAAAAGAAAATGATAAGTTTACTTTGTTCTCTCAGGTCTTTGAAAAGGCATGTTCAGTTTTGGGGTCCTAGCTTTTAAGAGGGATGTTGACAAATAGGAGTACATTCAACAAAGTGCAAGGAAGAGGATGAGGGAAATTGACAGTCAGGAGCCAGTACAGAGTTGAAAGAAAGTTAAGAGTTGCACTGGGGAATTCCAGGCATAAGGATAAAACTGGAAGTTATGATAGGGGATGAGCTAATTAAAGCCAGTAACCAAACAATAAGATATAGAAGATGAGTAGAACAATGATAAATTTTTAAGGAACATCCTTGGATATTTAGGGGAGACAAGGAAAAGAATCAGCAAAGAATACCATAAGAGGTATTTATCATTTATGATAAATGATAAAAGAGATAGGATGGGAAGTAAGAAAGTGTGGTAGCATAAAAACCAAAAAAAGAGAATTAAATATACTGAATTGATTGACCAATAAAAATGATTTTTAAAAATGTGAGATAAGTCCAACATCAGCCCTTTTCTACTTATTGTGGAAAGTTGTGTTTTGTTTTTAATAAATCCTGAATGTATTATGTTATTGTAAAATAGTTATAAAAGAAAGAAATCTTAGCCCTATGTCTACATAATGCTTTAATTTGGGAATGATCAGTAAAGGAACCATGATTATTTGGGTACACAAAAATAGTCACTGATTCAGTAATTAAGGTGGTGAACAGGTTAACTACAAGTTTTCTGCCCTGAGGCACTGGAGCATGTTGTGTAAGACTTCTTATAGCTTTTGGAAAGATTGCAGACAAAAGGGTTCATGATCACCTCTAGAACTACTTTCCTGAAGTATTATTGTGGATATGTTGAGATGGCAACTGGAATCAATCCTGATCCAAAAATCCCATAGCAATAATAAAATATTCACGCCCAGAGCCAGGAATGATATCTGAGGCTTCACAGCTTTATTACTTGCACAGGTTGTGTGTGAAATGGCTTTACCATCGTTACTGAACTGCTTAACAAGCCCTGGCAGGACTCTAATAAATTCATTTTTTAAAGAAGTAATGGAGTATGGAAGTGGCAGAGAATGTACTTTAATGGTAATGAAGTGTTTGGATATACTCTCTCCCACCCCACCCCCCCAAAAAATATTCCAAATATCTATACTAAGGACAACAGAAATTATTTCTGTAGGTAATGTGTTAAAGTCATATTCCAGGGTTATGGTTTATATTCATTTAGAGAAAAATATAATAACATTATCTCCCTAACCTATATTTTTCATGTGCTCTTATTTATTCTCTCTTTTAATGCTTCAACAATCTTCTTTCTTTCACTCACTTTTCATAAGTGTGCATATAGATGCTGTGTATGTGTAAATCATAAACTTACCAGCTGTGCTAAACATGAATATTATGCTTTCATAATACCTTAGGTATTTTTCAGGTATGAAAGCATATGCAGAACTCTATGAAAATGTTATCACTAAATTAACAACACCAAAATCCAACAATTATAAAACTTTCAAAATTATGAGAATCTTTAATTTGTTAAAGATAGATTATTTTTGTGAGAGAGAAACCAAAAACCTTATGTTTTCTGGTAAATGCTGACAATAATCAGAGTGTAGAGTTTAGTGATAACATTTCCATCTTCTCATTATATTTAATGGAGGGAAGGAAAAGTAAAAGTAAATTATACCCATAAATAATTCTATAATTTGAGTGTTACCATTACTGTCATTCTCTTACCCAAATAAACATCTTGGGAACTGTTGAGCAGTTGATTTATTTTGTTTTTACTAACATTCTTCTGTTTGTGTGTGTATATTTAGATTTAGGGATCAGACCTGTGATTTCACTGAGATAGGGACACCCTCAACCAATACAGGTCCATACATTTCCTAAAATTTATATTCTTAGAGAGTTGCTTAGAACATCTAAAATTTTAGTCACTTGCCCAGGGCCATGTAGCAAGTATGTGTCACAAGAAGGACTTTAAAATACTGTTTTCTAATACCACTTCTTGATCCAGTATGTCACTGTTGCCTCTGTACCATATATGTATAGGTATATATGTTTATGTGTATGCATGTGTAATAGATATACAACATATGCAAAAATGCATTTTGCATTTTATATATAATAAAAAAGTTTAAAGTAAAATCAATTAACTCATGTTATTTTTCAATAGTCCAAAGATAATTCATTATAAGGGGTTTAGATTGTGATATATACATATTAATAGTAAGTATGTATGTATACAAATGCATGTATATATATATATAATATAAATGCATATGTATATTTAGAATCTAGTGTATATTGTGCATATACATATGGATCCATCTCATTACTAATATAAGTATATGTGTATGCATATGTATGTAGATATAGATATATACCTACATGTAAGAGACATTTAGGGGTGCACATATGAGGACAATTATGTATATATGAAAAATATCATATTTTTTCATAAATATTATCCTAATTATTAGTGACAAAATGAAGAATATTATTTCATGGTAAAATTTCATGTTTTCTCTACTAAATTTGATAATGCTAAACAAAATATGTTCCTTAAATATTTAGCTCAGAAATATACAACACAAGCTGCACAATATCTATGTTTATTCAGAGTATTGAGAATATATAATATTTTATTCTTTTTCTTATTTCAAATTGTCAGTGAGATTAGTTTTCTTATTTGAAATTTAATTACAAAATTGAAAATCATCTCAAAGTGGGTCTTTCAAAGTGTTAGCATTTTAGAAAAATATAAGGTCACTATATTTTTTGGCCATTTCAAAGTGTATTTCCATAAAAAAGGAATAATTTAATGATAATTTACAGATCAAAATATATATATATATTTTCTTAAAAATTTCATTAGTTTAGAAATGAGAAATAGTTCTTATTATTTCATCCTTTAAACTCAGGTTCTCTGTCCAGGGTCAATTCTCTTCCCACTCAATTCCCAACCAAATAAAATTTAACGTAATTGTCCAAAACATTTGCCCATTTTTGAGAATCATCTGTTATTTATTGATTTTATACTTTCTCTTTTTTTCTCTATTTTTCTATATTTGTCTCTCTGCCTGTCCATCTTTGACTTTCTTTCTCTTAGACATACACACACATACTCACACACTGCTATTAGGAGGCTTACAACTTTTTTCCCTAATTTTGAAATTTTTTACCTTGGTAATGGTACATGCATACTGGCAGATTGAAATAAATAAGTCATATGGGTCTTTTTGATTAAACTTTTGAAATTAAATATATATTATACATAAATACATACATATATTGATCAAAATAGACACTTTTAGCTCATATCAATATCATATCATCAAAATGCAAATTAACTCAATCTAATAACTTCTTTGCATTAGGAACTTAGCTTGAATGACTTCTAAATCATACATAAAACAAAATGAAAAAGATAAAACAAACAGAGAAGGAACATGAACATGACCAGAGTAAATGGGATATTGGGATGCCCACATATAGAATAATGTAGACAGTAGTAGATGGTTCAACAATCAGGGTAAATTCCTTTAGGATGCTCTATAAAGTTACTTTTCCCAGAGTTGTGTTGGACCATTTTTGATGAGTTATCTTGGAGCTTCTGATTAAATTTTTAAAAATAAATAAAGAGAAAGACAAAAAAATACAGAATATCTGACCTGAGAAAAGAGAGAGACAGTTACAGAGAGACAGAGATAAAGAGAGAGAGAAACAGAAAGACAGAGAGACAGAGAGATAATCTCTAAATCAGAAAGATAAAACATCCCATCTTCCTTTTAAAAAAAGAAGAAAAAAGTAAGAAACCGATGATTATTTAAGATATAAACATTAGATCTTTTATTTCTTTTGATGATGATACTCTATCAACCAATAAAGGTTAGCACATTCTTTCTAGCTTTGCAACTTATCTTCCTAGGCCATGAAAACCCATTAATTTTCCCTTTCCTGAGGTAACTTAGTTAATGGATAAGAGGTGGGACTTAAGTCCAGATCGTTATGGCTGTAAGGATAATTATTTTTCCATGCCATGATTCCTCTCCTTTTTCTTTAGCATATATGTAATTTTTTTCAAATTTCAGAACATTAGATGTCATTGGTGATTCATACTTTTTTGTAATATAAAAGCATGTAAATTTGTTATTGTTATTGTTGTTGTTGTTTTTGAAAGTTTGGTTTATTTCCAATTTTCCTGGCTTTGTAAGTTTTTTTTTTCCTTCACTTGTATTATCAAGTTGTAGATCTGCATAACAAAACATTAAAAAACAGTTAAATCATCTTCTTTAAAAAACATTCTTATTTACTGTAAGAGTCTGAGGGAAGATTCCCAGAGAGGGTATGGAACATCTAATTAGCAAGAATATTCTGGAGAATATGATTTGCCAAGTATGGGGTTGAAAATGACAGCTTCACCTTGTACAGTTTCTTTCTTTCTCTTAGACATACACACACACTAACACTTTTAGGAGCTATTAGGAGCCTTATAACTTTTTTCCCTAATTTGAAATTTTTCACTTTGGTAATCGTACATGCATACTGGCAGATTCAAAGAATGTATCTTTCAGACCTCTGCTGAATCAGGTAGGAGATGTCCTTTTTAAGGGGAAGAAAACAATAATGTCCTCCAAAAGCCTTGCCAGCAACTTTGTAAGTCCCCTTCTACATCCTTTCCATTACTTCAATTTATGTTATATATAGAACCATTATTGTGACTTCAGTACATCTTACATGAGTACTCCAAAATTCCATTTCCTAACAATATATAATAAATATATAGATACAGATATAGATAAGATAGCCATTTATTTTACTGAATTTTAAGGAAACTTGTGTTAATGTACAATAAGACCCATTAATAGTTAATGCATAATTTATGTGAAATTCTATGTACATGCAAATTTTCTAGCACAAGAATGTTTGATGGATGGTAGTTATATGAAATATAACTACCTTTTGTTTTTCCTAGTCATTTGACATGTTCTGTATGAACTTTGTTTTCTTAAAATTCAAGACATACACACACACACACACACACACACACACACACACACACACACACACAACTCTGGAAAAAGTAACTTTATAGAGCATCCTAAAAGAATTTACCCTGCTTGTTGAACCATCTACTACTGTCTACATTATTCTATATGTGGGCATCCAGAAAAAAAGAACTAAAGGAGACTGAATGTCAATCAACACATGCTATGTTCACTTCTTTTTTCTGTGTTTTTTTTCCTCCCATGGTTTTTCCCTTTTGATCTGATTTTTTTTTTCTCCCAACAGCATTCATAAAGCAATGTGTGTTAAAAATAAATTTTTTAAAAAGTAAAAAAAAAAAAAGAATTATTTGATCATATATCTCCTATGACTCAAGAGAAAGAAATCTCGTGAAGTTTCAAGTTTCATTAGAGGCTAGTTTATTTTATTTTCCTTAGAGATTCATTCAAGGAAAATGCCTAGGAAGCATCAAATCCTTATACCACTTCCAGATAATAATAGAAAAAAGCTCAGAGAGTTTATTAGTCTAATTCAGAATTAAACATAAAACAATATGACAGAAAGAGCTATCACAATATGGTATAGCATATTAGATAAAATAGATTTAGAACCACACTACTAAATCTTTATCCCATAAAGACCCCAAAAAGAGGAAAGACATGCATTTGCAAAAATATTAATAGCAGTCCTTTACATATTAGCAAAATTTTGGAAATTTAGGGGATTCCCATCAATTGGGGAAAGGCCAAACAAGCTATAATATATGAATGTACTGCAATATTGTCATGCTAAAAGAAATCATGAACAGGTAAATTTCAGAAAAACCTGGAAAGAATTTTATGAACTTATGTTAAATGAAATGAGTAGAACAAGGAAAATATAGCACATAGTATGAGCAAAATGGTTCAATGAGCAATTATGAATGACTCAGCTCTTCTCAGAGGTCCAAGGCAGTAAAAAAGAATCAAAAAGAAAAATGCTATCTTTTTCATTTATTTTATTCCTTTTTGTAATTTTTTTTTCCTTTTTATCTATTTCTTCTTTCACAACTGTGACTAATCAAAATATGTTTTACCTTATAAACACATATGTAGATTACATCAAATTGTTTACTATTATGAAGAAGGAAGTGTTGGAAGGGTGGTATTAAAAAAAAATGAACCAAAAATATTTTTAAATGAATGCTAACAACTCTCTTGATGTGTAATTGGGAAAAATAAAATATTATTAAATGAAAAAAAAATGGTAGATTTAGAGTCTGAAGGCCTATATTCAAACTCTATTTCAAATACATAACAGCTGAGTGATCAAGAACAAGTCTAAATTCAGTCTCATTTGTACAACAAGGGAATTTATTATATCTGTGCTACCATATTCACAGGTTTATAGCATGGAAAATATTTTAGAAACCTTTAAATGTTAAAGAAATGTGAGTTTGTAGTAATTCCCAAAAATGTAATATTCCTTAAATCTTAATCACTTTCCTTTGTGAAAATTAGTAGCAGTAGCCTAAAGGAATGAAGGGTTTGTGTAATGAAATATAGAGTGACATCGTTATTCTCATTTTAGAAAATTTATTTTGGAATTGACTGAATTTCTAGGATAATTTCTAAGATATATGGTTATTTTATTCTAATATCTCTCCCTAATGTTGCTAAGTATTTAGGAATTGGCTCAAGAAATTAAGGTAAAGACATAATTAGCAATAAATTACCTTCAATTAGTTGGTCATTATCCACTGTTCAATAATTCAATCTATAAGTTTTGCAAGTCTTTTAGTTTTCCTCCTGTTCATTCCTGCTTTTACTTCATCATTTAATGCTTTCACTAGATGCCATTAGCATCTCTATCAGAAGTGAAACAAAAATTGACATAAAATTAAATTTGGTGTTTCTTGTTATTAATTCTAACTGTTTATTTTACCCTTCCTTTGGGGCTTGGGAGCAAAAACTGAATTGATTAGATTTTTTTTAAAAAATGAGAACTATTAGAACTATTTTATGACTATCTATTCATGCTGTCCTGGCACCCTGTTTTTTTTTTTAATAGATTATCAAGAAATGACTATATTAAGATCCAGAAATAAATATCCTATTCAAAATATTCATACACTGCTAGAATATAAAGAAGAGTCACGTGGGAATTCTAGACAGAATTGCCTATTAGGCTATTATATTTAAAGCATGTAATAAGCATTTCTGTTTCCTAACTCAAATGCTACTCCCTTTATGAAAACTACTATGATTCCTCCAACTAGAAGTTATCTTGTACTATACTATATTCAGAGTAACTTGCATTTTGTCCTTCCTTTGCTGTGACCATGATCTAATTTTTCTTTTTCTTCATTTGCATTTATGTGCTATATAGCTAGCCCCTGCTAAATTTGTAAGATCCTTTAAGAAAAAAGATCATAGCTTATTTATACTTATAGTCCCTAGTGTCTGGCATAATACAAGAAGGAATTTTGGAATTGAATAAATATTAAATTAATAAAGTTATATGTACATAACATTTTTAGAATTCTAGCATTTATAGATAGCAATTTAGATATTCATAAATATGAATAACTTTAAAAATCAATTCAACATCATTAGAAAACATTTGCACATACTTGTATATATTATACATATATATACACACACACATATACATATATATATAATTAATTACTAGAATGCAGCTTTTATAAGAATAAATACACTTGTTTTATATTTGTTTACAAAATATTGTTTTTAGGGGTATATTAACCATAATAAACATGAGAGCTAACAGATGGACAAGATGTGTGTTCCGCTGTTATACATACAAAGTCAGAAAAATTAACAGAGGGCCTCTAGCACATTGGATGGAAGCCCTATGTGAAATATATAAGAATTTGCAAACAAGAGCTGTAAAAGATGGGGGGAAAAGTACTTGAATTGAAATCTCTACCACTGGAGGGTGGTACTAATCTACATTAGTGAGATCAAAGATTACAGTGTCTATTTAATTATAGTGAAAACTGATGGTACAGTAGATAGAATGTTAAAACTGGAGTCAAAAAGGCCTGAATTCAAATTCATCCTTACTACCTATATGACTTTGGATAAATTGCTTAACATCTGTTTGCCTCAATTTCCTCAGATGAAAAATGAGGATAATAGTACATAATTGACAGGATTGTTCTTAAGATCAAATGAGGTAATGTACTTAGCATAGTGCCTGGCACATAGTAAGGAATATTTAAATACCTATTTCTTTTCCTACCATAGGCACAATGAGCAAAGTCTACAAGTTTATTATATACTTTTAAAAATCATAATTGCATAAAACAGCATGATGTAAACTTCATAAATTAGTTAAATTTAAAAAGTATAATGTTAATATCATAAATTACTAAATACAAAGATATTGAAAGGAATATCACAAATGTTGGGTAATTTGACATATTCTTTTGATTTTTTCCTAAGATTGAAGATGGTCCCTGGGTAGAATATCAAATCTTGGAATAAATCAGAATTATGTAGACATTTTACATTAGATAGTCTTCTTATTGACACTGATTAGTTGAATGACTGACCAATTCACTTAAAACCTCTCAAGTTCTCAGTATTCTCACTTGCAAATGGATGGAGATTTGGGATGTATATGTAAATAATTGATCTCTAAGGTCTTTTTAAACAGTTAAAATACTTCTATCATTTCATGAACTAATCAAAAGGAAAGCCAGAAAAATACCAATAAGAGGTTAATCACAGGGGACATGAGTTTGTTACAGGAGAAAGGAGTAAAAATAATGCTGTCAATTACTTTTAATCTGTGTCCAACTCTTAGATTTTTAATGTAATTAGTACCATTTTCCAATCTTTATGTTAATGATTACTAATGATGATGATGTCCAGCAAATATTGAATTTAATTTCACAGTCTCAAAAATAGACCTAGTACTGGAAATTGTCACTCATTTAGGGAAATAATAATTTGGAATGGCTGATAACATGTTTCATTTTATTCTTGGTGGAAAATAAGGAGATGTTTAAAATGTGTATGAATTAATAATATTTCTACTTATTTAAATGACATTTAAGGATAACAGATTTGTTACTTTTTAACATCTTTCATCATTTTTAAGGATAATATCTACTGTCTCAATAAATCAAAATAAGCAAATATTTATTAAGTTTTTACGCTGTACAAACATTATATTAGCTGATAGATATACAAAGACAAATGACTGTGTTATTAAGGGATGTACAATTAAATAGAAATGCAGATATTCAAATAACTGCTCCAAATATAGTGTGATAAGGACAAAGGAGGAGTTCAGAAAAAAATGCATTTCAAAGACAGCAGATCATTTTTACATGGGGATTAGGGATGAGTTAATGAAGGAGGTACCAACTGAATTGAACTTTGAAATCAGGGAAAGATTTCATCAAATAGAGATGCATACCAGGAATTGGGGATAACCTTTGTCAATGTACTGATGGCAAGAAACAACAAGAATAGCTGATCATATTTATACTTGGAGAATATAATATGTTGAAGAAAGCAGAGCCAAATATGTTTAAAAAGCTAGGGAAAAGATTGAAACTAAGGAGACAAATGTCTCCAAATAATAATTTTGTCTTTTTTACTACATGTAATGAGAACCACTGAAAGTTTTTCCAACAGAACTGATGACATAACTATATGAATTAAGAATACTATTTTATACGGACATCTGGTCAAGATGGCAGAGAGCAGGCATACAGCTGTATAGCTCCGAGTTTTCTCTCACTATCCATTTCATTACAAGCCTCTGAATTAATGCTTGATTTGACTCAAAAAAAACCCAGAAATAGTTACCAAGAGAAGCCATCCTTGAGATTCGCCAAGAAAGGTCTGTTTCTACTGGAGGGCTGAGACTGTTTTAGATCGGGCGCAGGCTGAGGGCAGCGGCAGTGAGAGCCCGGGAGCAGACTGGAGAGGGGGTGGGGAGCGATCGCTGCCGTCTCTGCGGGGAGAGCTTTGCAACAGGACTGGATACTTTGCCCTGGCAGCAAGTCAGCAGCCCAGCAGAGAAGCTAAAAACACCGGGGGTGAAGAATACAACCCCAAACAGCTGGAGTCTCTCGGGACCTGGCCACCCCGCCCCCCCCAGTGACTCAGCACACTCTGGGATCTCAGAGCGCAGGCGCAGCACAGTAGGGCTAGTGCCTCACTGCTACCTCCCCGCAGTCTGTAGAGGAAGCTCGGTAACACCACCCAGCCCCTCCCCCAAAGAAAGACTCCAGTTTTTTTCTGCTTTTCTTTGTAGTTTGTCTTTGATTATTAGACAGAATGAGCAAGAAACTGAAGAGGACTTTAACCCTTGACAGCTTCTATATCGATAGAGAGCAGACTCTAAATCCTGAGAAGACTAAAAACAGACAGTCTCCAGGTGAATCCCCAAAGGAGGAGATCATCTGTTCCTCAGCATAGATGAATCTCATGGAGGAAATTAAAAAGGCTCTCACAAGGGAGCTAGAAGAAAAATGGGAAAAGGAGAGGGAGGCCTGGAGAAGTCATCCCACTCAGTTAGAGAGAGAATGGATAAAGAAATAAAATCCTTCAAAAATAGGATTGGTGAATTGAAAACACAAAACAGCTCTCTAAAAAACAAAATTGGTGAAATGGAAAACAATTCCATAGAACAAAAGAACTCAATGGGACAATTAGAAAAAGATTTTAAAAGAGTGAGTGAAGAAAACACTTCATTAAAAATCAGAATTGAACAATTGGAATTGAATGACTCGAGGAGACAAGAAGAATCAGTCAAGCAAATCCAAAAAAATCAAACAATGGAAAAGAATGTGAAATACCTTCTGGGGAAGACAACAGACCTGGAAAACAGATCCAGGAGACACAATCTGAGAATCATTGGACTCCCAGAATAGCATGATGAAAAAAAGAGCCTGGACACTATTTTCCAGGAAATTATCAAAGAGAACTGCACAGAAGTCATAGAAACAGAGGATAAAATAGACATTGAAAGAATTCATCGATCATCCACTGAAAGGGATCCTAAAATCAAAACACCAAGGAATATAGTGGCCAAGTGGTGTAGCATCTAAATTCTTAAAAGAGAAATTAAGAGAGCTTCAAGAAGAAATAGACAGCAAAACCATAATAGTGGGAGATCTTAATCTTGCACTCTCAGAATTAGATAAATCAAACCACAAAATAAATAAGAAAGAAGTCAAAGAGGTAAATAGAATACTAGAAAAGTTAGATATGATAGATCTCTGGAGAAAATGTAATGGAGACAGAAAGGAATACACTTTCTTTTCAGCAGTTCATGGAACCTATACAAAAACTGACCATATATTAGGACATAAAAACCTCAAACTCAAATGCAGTAAGGCAGAAATAGTAAATGCATCCTTTTCAGACCACGATGAAATGAAAATTACATTCAACAAAAAGCCAGGGGAAAGTAGACCAAAAAGTAATTGGAAACTAACTAATCTCATACTAAAGAATGATTGGGTGAAACAGCAAATCATAGACATAATTAATAACTTCACCCAAGAAAACGATAATAATGAGACATCATACCAAAATGTATGGGATGCAGCCAAAGCAGTAATAAGGGGAAATTTCATTTCTCTAGAAGCCTATTTGTATAAAATAGAGAAAGAGAAGGTCAATGAATTGGGCTTGCAACTAAAAATGCTAGAAAAGGAACAAATTAAACCCCGCCCCCCAGTCAAACACTAAACTTGAAATTCTAAAAATAAAAGGAGAGATCAATAAAATTGAAAGTAAAAAAAAAAACTATTGAATTAATTAATAAAATTAAGAGTTGGTTCTATGAAAAAACCAACAAAATAGACAAACCCTTAGCAAATCTGATTTAAAAAAGGAAAGAGGAAAATCAAATTGTTAGTCTTAAAAATGAAAAGGGAGAACTCGCCACTAATGAAGAGGAAATTAGAGCAATAATTAGGAGTTACTTTGCCCAACTTTATGCCAATAAATTCAACAACTTAAATGAAATAGAAGAATACCTCCAAAAATATAGCTTGCCTAAACTAACAGAGGAAGAAGTAAATATCCTAAACAATCCCATCTCAGAAAAAGAAATAGAACAAACTATCAATCAACTCCCTAAGAAAAAATCCCCAAGACCAGATGGATTTACAAGTAAATTCTATCAAACATTTAAAGAACAATTAACTCCAATGCTAAATAAACTATTTGAAAAAATAGGGATTGAAGGAGTCCTACCAAACTCCTTTTATGATACAGACATGGTACTGATACCTAAACTGGGTAGGCTGAAAACAGAGAAAGAAAATTATAGCCCAATCTCCCTAATTAATATTGATGCTAAAATCTTAAATAAAATATTAGCAAAAAGATTACAGAAAATCATCACCAGGATAATACACTATGACCAAGTAGGATTTATACCAGGAATGCAGGGCTGGTTCAATATTAGGAAAACTATTAGCATAATTGACTATATCAATAACCAAACAAACAAAAACCATATGATCATCTCAATAGAGGCAGAAAAAGCATTTGATAAAATCCAACATCCATTCCTAATAAAAACACTTGAGAGCATAGGAATAAATGGACTTTTCCTTAAAATAGTTAGGAGCATATATTTAAAACCATCAGTAAGTATCATATGCAATGGGGAAAAACTGGAACCTTTCCCAGTAAGATCTGGAGTGAAGCAAGGTTGCCCACTATCACCATTATTATTTAATATCATATTAGAAACACTAGACTTGTCAATAAGAGTCGAGAAATATATTAAAGCAATTAGAATAGGCAATGAGGAAACCAAACTATCACTCTTTGCAGATGATCTGATGGTATACCTAGAGAACCCCAGAGATTCTACTAAAAAGCTATTAGAAATAATTCATAATTTTAGCAAAGTAGCTGGCTACAAAATAAATCCCCATAAATCCTCAGCATTTTTATACATCTCCAACAAAACCCAACAGCAAGAGATACAAAGAGAAATTCCATTCAGAATAACTGTTGATACCATAAAATATTTGGGAATCTATCTACCAAAGGAAAGTCATGAATTATATGAGCAAAATTACAAAAAAGTTTCCATACAAATAAAGTCAGACTTAAATAATTGGAAAAATATTAAGTGCTCTTGGATAGGCCGAGCAAATATAATAAAGATGACAACACTCCCTAAACTAATCTATTTACTTAGTGCTATACCAATCAGACTTCCACGAAAATATTTTAATGATCTAGAAAAAAATAACAACAAAATTCATATGGAACAATAAAAAGTCGAGAATCTCAAGGGAATTAATGAAGAAAAAAAAAAATCAAATGAAGGTGGCCTAGCTGTACCTGATCTAAAATTATATTATAAAGCAGCAGTCACCAAAACCATTTGGTATTGGCTAAGAAATAGATTAGTGGATCAGTGGAAAAGGTTAGGTTCACACAACAGAATAGTCAACTATAGCAATCTAGTGTTTGACAAACCCAAAGATCCTAACTTCTGGGATAAGAATTCATTATTTGATAAAAACTGCTGGGATAATTGGAAATCAGTATGGCAGAAATTAGGCATGGACCCACACTTAACACCATATACCAAGATAAGATCAAAATGGGTCCATGACCTAGGCATAAAGAACGAGATTATAAATACATTAGAGGAAAATAGGATAGTTTATCTCTCAGACTTGTGGAGGAGAAAGAAATTTGTGACCAAAGATGAACTAGAGACCATTACTGATCACAAAATAGAAAATTTTGATTACATCAAATTAAAAAGCCTTTGTACAAACAAAACTAATGCAAGCAAGATTAGAAGGGAAGCAACAAACTGGGAAAACATCTTCACAGTTAAAGGTTCTGATAAAGGCCTCATTTCCAAACTATATAGAGAACTGACTCAAATTTATAAGAAATCAAGCCATTCTCCAATTGATAAATGGTCAAAGGATATGAACAGACAATTTTCAGATGATAAAATTGAAACTATTACCACTCATATGAAAGAGTGTTCTAAATCATTATTGATCAGAGAAATGCAAATTAAGACAACTCTGAGATATCACTACATACCTGTCAGATTGGCTAGGATGACAGGAAAAAATAATGATGAATGTTGGAGGGGATGCGGGAAAACTGGGACACTAATGCATTGTTGGTGGAGTTGTGAACGAATCCAACCATTCTGGAGAGCAATCTGGAATTATGCCCAAAAAGTTATCAAATTTTGCATACAGTGTTTCTATTGGGCTTACATCCCAAAGAAATACTAAAGAAAGGAAAGGGACCTGTACGTGCCAAAATGTTTGTGGCAGCCCTGTTTGTAGTGGCTAGAAACTGGAAATTTAATGGATGCCCATCAATTGGAGAATGGCTGGGTAAATTGTGATATATGAACGTTATAGAATATTATTGTTCTGTAAGAAATGACCAGCAGGATGAATACAGAGAGGCTTGGAGAGACTTACATGCTAAGTAAAATGAGCAGAACCAGGAGATCATTATACACTTCGACAATGATATTGTATGAGGACATATTCTGATGGAAGTGGATTTCTTTGACAAAGAGACCTAACTGAGTTTCAATTGATAAATGATCGACAGAAGCAGCTACACCCAAAGAAAGAACACTGGGAAACGAATGTGAACTATCTGCATTTTTGTTTTTCTTCCCGGGTTATTTTTACCTTCTGAATCCAATTCTCCCTGCGCAACAAGAAAACTGTTCAGTTCTGCAAACATATATGGTATCTAGGATATACTGCAATATATCTAACATATATAAAACTGCTTGCCATCTAGGGGAGGGGGTGGAGGGAGGGAGGGGAAAAATCGGAACAGAAACAAGTGCAAGAGATAATGTTGTAAAAAAAAATTACCCTGGCATGGATTCTGTCAATATAAAGTAATTATTAAATAAAATAAAATAAAATATTTTTAAAAAAGCATACTATTTTATGAACACATACAGAGTCAAGTGAGAAGAATCAGGAGAATGTTGTACATAGTAGTATTTTATGATGTCACACCAATATTATATGATGAAGAACTGTGAATGACATTCTTAGGAATACAATGTTTCAAGATAGTCTCAAAAGAAGCTTGATAAAAAATGCTAGCCACCATCAGAGAAAGAACTGATGGCATCTGAAATACAGACCAAAGCACATGATTTTTCATTTTTTCCACTTTCATTCAAGTTTTCTTCCATAAAATGACTAATATTGAAATGTTTTACATATTTGCACATAAATAATGTATATTAGTTTGCTGACCATCTCAAGGACCAGTGAGAGGAGAGAGGCATAGAATTTGCGATTCAATTTTTATTATTTTCTTTTTTCTGGTTATAGAAATACATTTATTTTTAAAATATATATTCTTTATGAATCATGTTGGAGAAAAGTCAAAATAAAAAAGGAAAAACATGAGAGAGAAAAGATAAAGGGGGGAAAAGTGAACATAGCATGTATTGATTTACATTCAGTCTCTTCAGTTCTCTCTCTGAATGCAGATGGTGTTTTCTATGGAAAATTTATTAGAATTGTCTTGGATCATTGAATCGCTGAAGAGAACCAATTCTTCCATAGTGGATCACTGCATAATTTTGTTGTTACTGCTTACAATGTATTCCTGGTTCTATTTGTTTCACTCGGCATCAATTCATGTAATTTTTCCAGATTTTCTAAAATCAGCATCTTCATCATTTTTATATTATAATAACATTCCATTACTTTCATATACCATAACTTATTCAGCCATTCCCCAATTGATGGGCATCTACTCCTCCAATTTTTTGCTATTACAAAAAAGCTCCAACAAACATTTTTGCACCTGTAGATACTTTTCCCTCTTTATGATTTCGTTTGGAATAATCCCAGTAGTAGCACTACTGGATCAAAGGGTATACACAGTTTGATAGCTCTTTGGGCATAGTTCTAAATTCCTCTTTAAAATGGTTGTATCATTTCACAACTCCACCAACAATGGATTAGTGTCACAGTTTTCCCACATCCCTCTCCAACAGTTATCTTTTTTTTTCCTGTAATCTCAGCCAATCTGAGAGAGATGAGGTGGTTCCTCAGAGTTTTTATAATTTGTGTTTTTCTACTCAATAGTGATTTAGAACACTTTTCTTATGATTATACTTGGCTTTAATTTCATCATCTAAAAGTAGTCTGTATTCTTTTGACTATTTATCAATTTGGAAATGACATATTCTTAAAACATTTAATTTTTTTCAAATGTTAAAGATTGTTTTATGTGTAATAGGGAAAAATAAAATATTATTTGAAAATAATAATATTTTGTCAGTTATATGGAAAAGAATGGACATGGAATAAAATGAAGATAAAGAGAATATTTAGAAAGATATTAAAATGGTCTTTACTGGGAGCTTGCAAAAAGATCAGTACTGGTATAAAAGAAGAAATGTATTTCAGAGATATTGCCATAGAAGAATGAGTGGTGCTTTACAATTGGTTGGATGTATTGTTTGAAAAAGAAAGAAAAATTAACAATGACTCAGAAATAAGCCTTGATGACTGGAGAAGGACTATGAACAGATTTAGGGAATTTGAGAAAGGAACAGATTAGGAAAAAGATAATGGATTCAGATTTGGACATGTTTAAACTATGAACTATACGTCAGGCAATTAAAAATCTGGGACATAGAGCTTAAAGAAAGGGCCAGATAATGCTAGAAAGAGAGATGAAGAAGGGATTCTCTACATACTGTTCATAATTTAAAACATAAGAATGAAAAAGATTATTAAATGAGAGTATATGGAAAGAAGAGGGAAAGAACCTGGGCAATTATCTAAACTGAGGAAGAAAGAAGAGGAAGATTAATGAACAGGAAAAAAAAAAAAAAAACTAGGAGCAATTTATCACACACAAAAGAGGAGAATCAGGAGAGATCAATGTGACAAAAGCCAAGGGAGCCCAACATAATACAGAAGTGGGCTACAGTGTTGAAAGATGCTAAGAAGTAAAATGAGATGAGTATTAAATAAAAGGATTCATATTTAACCATTAAGAAATTATTCAGGGGCAGTTAGATGGCACAGTGGAGAGAGTACCAACTCTGAACTCAAGAGGACCTGAGTTCAAATTTGGTCTCAGACACTTAAAATGTACTAGCTGTGTGTGACCCTGAGCTAATCACTTAATCCAATTGCCTCAAAAATAACATAAAAACCATTTATAACTTTTGAGATTGGCTTCCCTTTAATGCCTAAAACATTCCTTTTCTGCACCTTAACTTCTTAGAGTTATCTTCAAGAATCAGTCAAGCATCTCCTATATATGATGCATTTTTTTAACCAACTGATAGTTTACTCTTTCCTAAAACTTTTACCTTGCATTCATTTTGAAAATATTGCGCATAAACTTATTTGTCTACACATTTTTCTCCTCCATTTAAATGTCATTTCCTTGAGAGCAAAGGATTGTTGTGCTCTTGTTCTGGTAACCCAGGAATTAGTAACAGTACACGTCCCTTATAAATAGTTGTCATTTGAAAGATTGAAAAAGTAAGCAATATCATCTTGAGGCATGATTTCAAGGGTTTAAGAAATGCACAAGAATGAGTAAATGGAAGTAATTAATGTGTGTTTATGTTTTTTGGGCTTTTTTTTGGCTGAGAAGAGAAGGGATAGTAAGTTAAGAGGATGAATGTCAAGTGCTTGGGTTGTTTTTAGTTTTAGTTTGTATTTAAAGATTAAATCTGATCCTCTTTGTAGAATAAGATAAGAAGAGGTTTTTTAAATGAGAGAAACGATATGATCACTGGGGCAACTTTCCAGAGGAAAGCAAGTTTGAACTTAGAAGGGAACATCTTCCTTTTTACTACTCGTGACTGGAGAAAACTGAGGAAATTGGGAACAATGAAGAGGAGTTTTGCATTAGGCAGAAGGTGAGAAGACTGACGTCATAGGGGTTGATCACTGCAATTTCATTAGAAAGCAGAAGGCAAGTTTCTTCATTGAGAACAAGATGGCAAGAATAGAGGAGGGGAAGGGTTTGAGGTTAGAAAAAATGTTTGAAATACTTATTTTAAATAATGTGAAGCAAGTCAATATTGTCAAGTGCTATGGGATAGTTAAGGAAAATGACCACATACAAGGGAATATTTGATTCAAAATAAAGAGACCCTTTGTGATCTCTGTGAGGTCAGCTTCAATGGAGAAGTTTGAATGGAAAGGAGACAGAAAGGGGTTTGAAGAGTAAATGGATGGGTACTGAATAAGTAGAGGCAAAGGATGGAAACTATAGTTTGTAGAAATAGCAGTGAATGGGAGAACAGACAGCTAAGTTGATAGATGGATTATGAATCCATCAATTGAGTTGATAGAAAATATATTTGCCTTTTTTTATCTTTAAGGACAAGTGGGGGTGGGGCAGCAAGGTGGCCCAGTGGATAGAGCACCAGCCCTGAAATCACGAGGACCTGAGTTCAAATTTGACCTCAGATAATTAACACTTTATAGCTATGTGACCCTGTGCAAGTCACTTAATTTCAATTGCCTCAGCAAAAAAAAAAAAAAAAAAAAAAAAAAAAAAAAAAAAAGGATGAGATACCTAGACAACTTTGTAAACAGAGAAAAAGCAATAATTAAAGAGAGATGAGATCTATTAAAAATGAGACAAAGAAAATGGTCAAAGAAGAAAGTATTTTTGCTATGGTACAAAACCCTATGCAAGTTACTAGGAACAGCAATCAAAAATGAAGACAATACCTGCTATAAAAAATTTACATTAGAATAGGGAGAGAGAACATATGGGAGATTTTAAATGAAACAAAATTGGAAGATCCATAGATCTTGGGCATGCTTTAAGGTCTAGGGCAGGCTGTAAAGATACTATTTTTGAGGCCCCCAAAAAGTTTAGAAAGTTCAAAATGAATTGCCTTAATCTTCTCATTGAAATATTGAGTGAGGTTAACCACTAGCTAAAAGAGAAGAACTAAGAGTGGCATGGCAAATTTGAGTCAAGAAGGGAGAAAGTTAGAAACAATTCTTGTAAGAAATGAGATAGAGAATCAATTCCAGTTTTAAAAGGATTGCCAAGCCAAAATTATAATGATAGCTTCCTCTAGCACAGACCCACAATTCAAGATTAGAACTGGAAAAGCAAAAATAGTGGTAATTTTGGCCTGGGCATAAGAAAGTAAAAATATCAGGGAACAAAGGATTAAAGGGTAGAGGAGGGAACATATTTTAAAATGACTGACTATGCTTAGGACTGTGAAGGTAGGGAAGTGAAGCCAACAAAATAAATTCAATCCCAACACAGATGCTATTAACAAGAGGACAAAATTTCTGGAAAATGGTTAGATTAATATAAATTAATCCAAATCTGGAAAATATAGGTGGTTTGAAAAAAAAGGTAGTACTACATATATAGAAAAATTAAGTAAATCTTTGGAAAGGAAGGGAAAACTGCGATGTCAGACTGAGGTATCCCTCAAAATCAATGGACAATTTCTTTGCTAAAATTATGTAAATCTCAAAATAGCTTTAAAATAAATAAAATAATTATGTCATATAAAACATACATTTAGTAACAATATTTATATAAAACATGCATTTAGTAACAATATTGCATAAGTGAAAGTAACTTAATAGATCTTAACATATTCTTAGATAGAAATTTTAAATGGTTCTGAGATTATTCACAATTTACTGGAAATCTTTTACCAAAAATTGGTGAATCTTAACCCCAAAATTTTATAAATCTAATAAAAATAGAAAGATTATACTGCCTTAATGAAATCAATGATCATCTTCACAAATTCATAAAGACCAATAACCATATATGAAAGGCGTCTTCAATGATTGTGTGTGTGTGTGTGTGTGTGTGTGTGTGTGTGTGTATAGAAGAAGAAAGTAGGCAAAAACATATATTAACAGCTAATTCTGTTTCAGGCATTGTGCTAACAAGGAGCATGATATAATGGAAAGTGAAGTGGATTTGGAGTCAGAAGGCCTGAGACTGAACTACATTACTTCCTACCTTTTTTTCCTATAGACAAGCCTCTATTTTCTTATCTGTAAAATCTGGATCATGATATTTTTGCTACCTGACTCAGAGATTCCTCATAAAATAATATGTATATGAAAAATTAAATAATTCAAATACACTTTTGCCAATTACCTATGTTTATGAGGTTTCTATATACTATTACATAAAGGATGCTTGTCATGTTAGATAAAAGTTTGCCTTAAGAGATGGAAAGATCTGAGTTCAGTTCAGATTTGTAATACCTACTAACAGTATAATCATAATCACATTATTATTATTATTATTATTATTATTATTATCTCTTAGTAACCTTGGCAAATCATTCAGATTGTGAACTACCAAAAAATTGTTCCATATCAGTCAAAAAAGTTCCCTATGGAATATGAAACATAGGTATAGTCTATATTGAATAAATAAATAAAAAGCAAATAAACAGATGAATAAAAGAATGAGTAGTTAAAATGAATAAATAAATAGTCATTGAATTCCTATATATAATTAGCATGCAATTTTTTTTTTCTTTTCTACTTGTGGGAAAATTGAAGTATAGAACTATAGTAATATGCCTAAAGGCACAAAGCAAATTTAACAATAGCACTGGGAATAGGAACCAAGTCCCATACTCTCAGATCAGGACTCTATTTATTAGATCATACTGCTGTCCTCGTCTGAAGAAAATCAAGCTTGGAAGGCATAAAAGCTAATTATTCTTCTAGATCAATTTTTACAAAACACCTGGGAAGCAGGCCCAGAGCAATTGAGACATCTGAGAAGTTCACAAGTATTATTTTCAAGGGACTAATAGCATACAAGCTCTCCAAATTGTCTTTAGAAAGTAATATGTGACACCAGATGGGAGGTCACAGGGCTGGAGTCAGGAGGTGAAGCAATGCTGGAACATTTTCACAATGTCCAGCATTAAGATACGTGAGAAGAAAGAGGGGCTATTTTGGTCCCTTTTCAGAGCAATTAGAGTTTGAAGACTATATGAAACCCTGCTTAGTTTGTCAATGGATGAAGAAAAAATAACAAGTGCCTCAATTAACAGTTTGGAGTTTGACACATAAGGTGTTCCCCAAAACCGTGCCAAAGTCTGCTGGGCACAGATGATGGATTTCTGTACAGAGCCCTTGGAGTCACCATGGAGACTTAAAACTGAGTAGATTTCTAGCATTTTGAAATATTGTTTACATGTGTTTAATTCGCATGCTTTGATGGACAGGGCATGCCTTTGCTGCACTTCAGGATGCCTTGTAGAAAGACTTCAGTCAAAACAGTGGCTGAACCTGCATGTGTAATTGTCTGCCAACTTAACTCTCTAAGTGAAGCAAAAACATTAGCCTCCTTCTCTGGAGGGAGCAGCTGGTAGAATGATGGCCAGAGGAGCAATAGATCGTACTTGAAAAAAGCAGCTATAAAAATGTACATCTGTGCCAGAAGCATCCGCCACAAAATAGGAAAAAGGAAAGCTGGATTAGCCAGGGGAACAGGGAAAATCAAAATCTGTTGTGAGAATTATCACAGTGACATCACAGCAAATAGATTTTGTCTTCATTAAATGCAGCTCCTCTCTATTACTTCCATAAACAAAGGCAAATCAAAGAAAGAGACCACTATCTTCTCACTCAAAGGAAAAATGAATGATCCGAAGCCATTGGACAGTGTAAAGAGCTTGATGTGAAAATACAGCCTGCTGCTGCTGCATCCGGATGGCTTTGGAATAAATTGAGATTCCCAGTCTAGTCTGCTCATACTCACACCACTAAGTGATTGTCTAATTTTGGCCAAGTGCCTGAGACTTCTATAAGCTTAGGGTATTGGCTGAAAATATTATACCCACTTTAGAAAAAAAATAAGTATGGTACAGGAGTGGGATATATTTCAGCTCAAAACTCCAAAGTAAATATTTACCAATTATGGTAAGAGTTCTTCAATAAGACAGGGATGAGCAGCTGAGCAAGCAGGAATGGGAAACCAGCTTTTTGCCTGCATTTTATCTTGAGACTGCTCTGTTTTTTTTTTTTTTTTTTTTTTTTTTTGGGGGGGGGGTGGAGTTTGTATAGATATTTTTCAGGTAGATGTGGATTTGTGATTTAAACCTTCTTGCTCTTCCTTCCCTCCATAATAGCTTAAAAACATGGGGAAATTTACTTTTCAGACAAACAATATTTCTCAAATTTATGTTTAAGGAATTATTTCAGAGTAAATGAGATGGCCCATATTATATGCACCTTAGTGAAATGATGAATTCATAGAATCATTGATTTACAATGGAAAGGACTTCACAAGTTATATAGTCCACATATAGATTTTACAGGTGAGAAAACTAGAGTCTAAGAGAATTAATTGATTTGCTCATAGTAAGACAAATAGTAAATGTCACAGAGGCAAGATTTGAAACCAGGTTTTGTGATTTGGGTCTTTTTGATTTTGGTCGTCTTACACATTACTATCCTCCTCATAGTGCAACCATATTGGCTAGTTACTCTACTTCACACAAGATACTTTTTCTACAATCTCATTAACTTTTAATGGGCTTCCATGCCTAGATAACATCTCAACATCTAATTTCCCTTGCAAAATGACCTTATACTAAATTTTTGCTCATATACATTGTATAAATGTGTTTATGTATTTTGTTTTCTCCTTAGAAATCAAGTAGTTCCTGAGAAAAGGGACAATTTCACTTTTATCTTTTCAAGATCAGTCCTTAGCAGTATCTAGCATGCAAAAAAACACTTAAATATTTGTTGATTGATTCATTAATTGATTCAAAATCACTGTTCTATCCATAGTATCACATAATTTTATTCAAATTTGAAATTTAACTTTTTATTTGGCTATTGGGAATATAGAAGTGAAAAAGAAGGATTAGGAAGATGGAAACAAATAATTATTTGAGTGGATATGCAAAAGGACAAAGAAGAAAATAGAAAATTATCCAAAAGAAGTATTACCAATTAAAAATTGTTTTAACCTATGATCACTAAGTAATAAGTTTCTAATCTTGGGGAGTAATTAAATTCTGCCTGATCCCTCAATAGGGAAGTTTCATTTTCAGTGCAATTGACAGATTATCTAGTGGCCCAATGATAAAGAGAAATACTTATGATGTAAAACTATCTTTGGGAGACAGTTTCCTACACTAAGATCTACCCTTCCTCCTAACACACATATACCTATATTCATACAACCATGAGTACCTCATACAGTGACTTCTTTTCACAGAAATGGGGGGGGGGGAAAGAATATTAAGTGCTATTAACTGATACTTTTTGTTGCAAGGTTACTTTCTACTTCATTCCTGACTCTGTCCTTCTCAGTACTACACAGCTTTCTGTGAACTCACATTTTAACTAAAGCAATACAGAATAACAGGGTCATTACATTAAGAGAGAAAAAAAAGCTCTTAGGGAAGAAGGGATCGATTGTTGGAAGCATACTAAAATGGCACAGTGTAAAAAAGAAACTGAAGTTTGATCATCTGATCTGAGTTTGAATTCTTGTGCTGACTCCTACTATCCTACCAAAGCACCAATTTCAACAGCGAGTACAAAACACCTGAAATATTTTAAAGTAGCACATAAATAAATGTGAATTATTAGAATTATTTGAGTGACACTGGGGAAATTACTTAACTCTTTTGAGCCTCAGTTTCTTTATGTGTAAAATGAGGAGGTTGATCTAAGTCTCTGGTACCTCTTTCAGACCTGAAAGCAAAGAAATCCCTCACCACTGAATCAAGAAGCATCCATACCTTTAGAAGGTATTCATTTTGCTTTGCCCTCATAGTATTAACAGCAAAGCAACAAGTAGTCTCCTGGTTCATAAGGCATAAGGTATAATGAGGGTGAAAAAAACATAACAAAACAAAACAAAAAACCTCTCTCTCTCTCTCTCTCTCTCTCTCTCTCTCTCTCTCTCTCTCTCTCTCTCTCTCTCTCTCTCTCTCTCTCTCTCTCTCTCTCTCCAAAAAAAAAAAAAAAAAAAGGGAAAGTTATTGCAAGCGAGTCTTTGGGTCTGTGACTGTGAAGCTGTTGCCGTGGCGTCACCTCCCTGTGATTCTCCCCCCTCCCCGCACACCGTGGAGTGTTCCTTAACTGGTGCTGGGAACGAGGTAGGAGAAGGAGTGTGCTCCATGTGATTGCCGGCTAAGCAGCGCTGCAGTCTCTGCTGCAAGTTGTCCTCCTCCAGCTCCTGCGGGCAGGGGATCACTAGGTTCTCAGGTCAGAGGGCAGAGTGTGGAACAATGCCAGCGTCCTCCTGGTGCCCTGGTCTTTCATTTCTCCCCCATTTCAGTTCTTTGTTAATTGATGTGCCTGTGACTATTGGCTGAAGTTCGCTCAGTGATTTGCATGAACGGAGAGGGAGTGTCTTCTGCTGCTCTCACATCAGTAGCTAAATGACTGCAGTTTCATTGGGAATGAACTGCCCAGGGAATGAGAGGCGCTCACGAACCCTAGGAGTCAGCTGGCTGCCGCGGAACAGGCAACAGCCTCTGGATATGGGGCATCTCTACAGTCCCAGAAACAGCACCAGTCGAAGAAACCTGCCGGTAAGTGAGAGGGCTCAGAAACCTCAGCACCTGCGCAAGTTGCAGGGATTTTACACGGGCAGTTGCGAGCCCCCAAGGCTTTGCTTTTTTGAGCCTTCTACCTTGAACCAAACTTCATGGGAGCGATTGGGGAGAGGAATAAGGGGGGAAAGAGTTTGGGAGAATGTCTTTAGCACAAAACGAAAGCCATGGACTGGAATTAGGGGGAACGAGAACATATTGGGGTTGTATTAGGGTATGAAGGGTAATTTTGGAAGCAAAAATTTTGCACGATTAAGTCATAAAAGGGAATGGGTGCAATCCTTAATTCCTTTTTAGAATTTGGGGTTTAAAGCCTGCTTCCGCACATGCAACAGTGGAACTGCTTCTAGTCAACTGTCAATGACAAAATTATTTTGCATAATCATTTTTTTTTCCTGTGTTTAGTTTCGTCCCCCAGGGTAGGAGGATTAGAGAGGGTTTGTGAGAGGGTGGGGAGAGCTATCCTCTTTTCAACTAGATTTGAGTTGCGTGTTGGAAACGAGACTCTCTCATCCTTCGTGCTTTAAGGGATTTGTATGCTTCATGGCACAGCATGTTATTGGGGGCACCGGAGGCATGGGGATTTAAATGGGAAAGAAGAGAAAAAAAAATCTTGGCTCCATTTCTCAAACCTTCCTTTTCTCTTCCCAGCCCCCATCCTTCCTTTGCTTTTGGTGCTGTCTTGTTACATATGAGTGAAACATTCAGTCGTGTGTGTTGGGGAGGGGTGGGGGGTTGCAATGGACACTTGACAGCACTGAGTGTTTGCTGGATTATTTAGAGAACGAAGGATTGAGGTGACGGAACTAGGTAAACAAGGGAGTGTAGTAATAAACACCAACTTGGTCTTTGACTGTCCTATAAAGCAAGCACCAACCTGCGCATGATGCTCTGTGTGCCCGAATCATCCTGGCTGAGTTATTTGGGGAGGAGAGTGGTCAGGTGAGAGTAACGAGCTACATGCATGCTGAGTTCTATAACCCCTCGTCTCTAACTCCGATATGCTTCTCTCTATGTGCTTGTGTGTCGTCTTCTTTATTCCTCTTCGCCTCCAGCATCTGTTACTGTTTTTCCTCTTCGTGGGACCTTTTAACTGCTTCGCAAGTTACAGTCGAGCTACGGAGCTCTTCTACAGCCTGAACGAAGGGCTACCGGCTGGAGTGCTCATCGGAAGCCTGGCTGAGGACCTGCAGCTGGTCCCCCAGGCGGCATCAGCAGAAGCGGCGGTGGCGGCGGGGAGTGAGGAGGACCAGCAGTTGCACCAGCCCCACGGAGAGGAATGGGATCCCCCTCTTTCCTTCAGCTTGGCGTCCCAAGGGCTGGCTGGTCAGTACGTGACCCTGGACAACCGTTCAGGGGAGTTGCACACTTCTGCTCAGGAGATCGACCGGGAGGCACTGTGTCTTGAAGGAGGTGGGGGAGGGGCGGGAGGAGGAGGCGGGAGAAATGGCATCTCCATCTCCTCCTCCACTTCCTCAGAATCTTGCGTCTTGCTCCTGGACGTGCTGGTTCTGCCTCAGGAGTACTTCAGATTTGTGAAAGTGAAAATTGCCATCCGGGACATCAATGACAACGCTCCTCAGTTCCCTGTGTCCCAAATCTCCGTCTCTGTTCCTGAAAATGCACCAGTCAACACACGACTGGCCATTGAACATCCCGCCATGGACCCAGACGTGGGCATTAATGGAGTTCAGACCTACCGCCTCTTGGACTATCATGGTGTCTTTACGTTGGATGTTGAGGAGAATGAGAACGGAGAGCGCACCCCATACCTGATTGTAATGGGGGCATTAGACAGGGAGACTCAAGACCAGTATGTAACCATCATCATAGCAGAAGATGGTGGCTCCCCACCTCTCATGGGGAGTGCCACGCTCACAATTGGCATTAGTGATATTAATGATAATTGTCCCCTTTTTACAGACTCGCAGATCAATGTGACTGTGTATGGGAATGCTACAGTGGGCACTCCTGTGGCAGTTGTCCAGGCTGTGGATAGAGACTTAGGGGCCAATGCTCAGATCACCTACTCCTACAGCCAGAAGGTTCCCCAGGTTTCAAAAGACTTATTCCACCTGGATGAAATCACTGGCGTCATTAAACTCTTCAGAAAGATTGGCGGCAACGTTCTCCGACTCCAAAAGCTCATTGTACTTGCCAATGGGCCAGGCTGCATTCCAGCGGTCATCACTGTCCTGGTGACCATCATCAAAGTGGTTTTTCGTCCACCTGAGATAGTTCCTCGTTATATTGCTAATGAAGTTGAAGGAGTTGTTTACTTAAAGGAGCTGGAACCCATCAACACCCCAGTTGCATTTTTTACTATCAGGGACCCAGAAGATAAATATAAGGTGAATTGCTACCTAGATGGAGATGGACCATTCAGATTATCTCCCTATCAACCATACAATAATGAATACTTGTTAGAAACTGCAAAATCTTTGGACTATGAGACACAACAGCTCTATGAGATAACTGTGATGGCCTGGAACTCTGAGGGATTTCATGTTAAAAAGGTGATTAAAATACAGATTCTAGATGACAATGACAATGCTCCTGTTTTTACTCAACCATTGATAGAACTATCTATTGAAGAAAATAATGCACCAAATGCCTTTCTGACAAAATTGCACGCCACAGATGCTGACAGTGGAGAGAGAGGTCAAGTTTCCTACTTCCTCGGACCTGATGCACCATCGTATTTTGTGTTAGACAAGATTACAGGGATTCTGACTGTGTCCACTCAGCTGGATAGAGAAGAAAAAGAGAAGTATAGGTACACAGTAAAAGCAGTTGACTCTGGGATACCACCTCGAGAATCAATAGCTACAATTGCTATCACTGTGTTGGATAAAAATGACAATAGCCCTAGATTTATCAACAAGGATTTCAGTTTTTTTGTGCCAGAAAATTTTCCAGGTTTTGGTGAAATTGGAGTAATCAGTGTCACAGATGCAGATGCAGGACGAAATGGATGGGTTGCCCTTTCGGTGATGAACCAAAGTGATATTTTTGTCATAGACACTGGGAAAGGCATGTTGAGAGCAAAAGTCTCCCTGGATAGGGAGCAACAAAGTTCCTATATTTTGTGGGTTGAAGCTGTTGATGGGGGTGAACCTGCTCTCTCCTCTACTGCAAAGATAACAATTCTTCTTCTTGACATCAATGACAATCCTCCTCTTGTCCTGTTTCCTCAGTCAAATATGTCTTATCTATTAGTTCTACCTTCTACTCTACCTGGCTCACCAGTTACAGAAGTCTATGCTGTTGACAAAGACACTGGTATGAATGCTGTCATAGCTTATAGCATCATAGGAAGAAGAGGTCCCAGGCCTGAGTCCTTTAGGATAGACCCCAAAACTGGTAACATTACTTTGGAAGAGACATTGATGCAGAATGATTATGGCCTTTACCGCTTACTGGTTAAAGTGAGTGACCATGGTTATCCCGAGCCCCTCCATTCTACTGTCATGGTAAATCTGTTTGTCAATGACACTGTTAGCAATGAGAGCTACATTGAGAGTCTATTGCGAAAAGAACCTGAGATCAGCATAGAGGAAAAAGAACCACAAATTTCAATAGAACCTACTCACCGAAAAGTGGAATCAGCATCCTGTGTGCCCACTTTAGTTGCCTTGTCTGTGATAAGTTTGGGGTCCATCACATTAGTCACTGGGATGGGAATATATATATGTCTAAGGAAGGGGAAAAAGCATCATCGGGAAAATGACAATTTGGAAGTACAAATCCCACTGAAAGGAAAGCTTGATTTACATATGATAGAGAGGAAACCAATGGAGATTTCTAATATTTGATATTTCCAGGGGAAAACTCAGACAGATGTTTGGCCTTGTGCAGGCCACAAACATGATCATAGGTGTGCTGATTGGCAGTTCCAATGAAGGACAAATAATTTATAAATTATATTATATTGTAAATAACTGTTTACAAGTTTTATAAAACTCAAATTCAGGTCTTATAAAATGTGTACAGCATTTTTTTAAAATGAAAAATTAGTATTAACACTTAGTGTATTGCTGATAAACGGCTTTCCATCATTTGCAGCTTTCATACATCAGCCAGGTCATTGAACAAAAAAAAAGAAAGCAAGGTAAGATGTTGAAGTTTAAGGATAAGAAGTTATTTAAACCACCAGAGGGCATCAGTTGCTCCTATGCAGGAAGGTGTTTGAGATATTATTATACATGAAAGGTATTGTATATGAAAATAATAAAAAGTATATTTTAAATACGTTGTTTTGAACATAAAGTATACACAAATCTAAAATAAATGAAGATTTTGTTCAACTTATATGTATGATAATGAAAGGAGAAGAAATGCACTGGTAAAGTGGAATGTTTATTACCTCACAAAAATAACATATACACTATAATAGAGAAGGCATTAACAAGAAGTGCAATTTCTTTTCAACAAGAATAGAAAACATTGCCATGTAATGAAAATCTGAACTGCTGAATAGTGTTCTTTTCACTTCTTCTCAACTCTAATAGCTTTCTGTTTGTTCTACCATATTGCTTGCCATTTTGGGAGTGGGATGCATTTACCCTTTCTTGCAGAAAATGTAAATGAAATAATTGTGCCCATGTCCAAATAGCCAGATGCAAAGGGATGGTTTGACCCTTAGTTGTCCCATAGTTGTTGAAAAACATTTTTTGTGCTTCCTCTACTTGTCTGCTGTGCTTCTCATTTGTGTTATAAATAACATGCTTTCTCCATTTCAACTGTCATAGGAAAAATAGAAATCACTTTAAAAATGTTAGTAATTTTAGAAGTTAATTCACGCAGAAACCTAGCTGTTCAAGATTGATATTTCACATGGGAGACTTATTATTATCGTTATTGTTGTTATTGTTGTTGTTATTGTTTAGATTAACTGGCTACTATTTCTGGCTTTTGTTCTTTGGCTTTGGATTGGGGCCAAGAGCTGCCTTTTAAGCTTGGTGGCAGATTTCCGGGATAATTTATTCTTTACCACATCCTTTGCAATGCAAGCAGCAGGTTCATCATAGATGAATCCCTTTCACCTTGTACAAGCTGAGAAAAAAAAATCTTTCATATAAGGGTTATGGCAAACATATCTGTGTAAACAAGGAAAATGTGACAGCTTAAAAATGGGTCATTTTACTTTCTAGCATCTTATGTCTGATTGTACCAAAAGTGTTTATATGTCTGCAAATTAAAGCTATATATTTTCATAACTTCTTCCTCTTGATTATCCTTATAACTATAAAATTCATTGAATTGCTCTCTGAAGGTACTTGTTAATTCTGTCTTATTTAAATTTTAGGAAAGTGGTATTTTAAAAGTAAACATATTGAAAAATAGAGTTCATTTTAAAATAGTCAAATCCTTATGTAGATGAAGATGCATAAATAGGTCTGAAAGAGCTATATATACAAAGGAATCTATTGCAGATGATGTGCATTTGAAAAGAAAAATATGACACTAGCAATTCTGAATATTTTTTTGGTGTTCCTTTATTTAATATAAATTATATTATACACATGTTACTGAAGCACAAAGATTTGAGTCACTTTCATAGGGGGAAAAAGTTCTATACAAAATAAAATTCAACAAAGCAGCCTTGTAATATTCTCTGGTGGCTAGCATCTTTGTTCAATTCAGTGCCACATTATCCCAAAGTGAAATGATAAATATATTAATGTTCTGACCCAAAATCAGTTTGAAATATGTATACTGTGAAGTAAAAGTTATTTATGAATATGGGTAGATGAAATAGCTAACTGAGAAAGTTTCCCTCCAATCCAACTCATTCAATAGAAGTACTAGCCAAGGGAGGAAACAGCTCTATGCCTTGCAGAGAATAGGCAACTTCACATTTATCAGACAGAATTTTTACTATTTCCTTGTCCCTCTTACTCAAATATATAAATGTTCCAGTGAAAACAAACTACATTTCTTTAACTATCTCACACTTCACTTACAAAAAAGAAAAATGTAGCTTCACATGCAAATAGCAACAGTCAAAATCCCAAAGTCCCCAAATATGCAAAAATTTAGCCTTTGATATAAAGCTTAAAAATATTTATCTAACTTGAAGAGTTCTTATGCATTGTTTTTATTTTCTGTTTTAGAAAAAAATGAAATTCTCAAAGAGGCTATAAAATATTTAAAAGAGTAATAGTCAATTTTTTTTATTCTTTCTTTTGCCAGAATGGCTTGTATTTTTTTAAAAAATCACTTTCCACATCAAAACACTAAAAATGTGAATAACAAAGGATGCTAAAAGCAAATTAGGCTTATACATAAAAGGCCCATTTTACTAACACCTTGTGCTAGAACAGTTGCCAAAATGTATGCTAATCATGTCAACGTTGGTAGTTAAGCTGGCACAAAAATAAATGTTCCATTCATTAAAAATCCCAATATCCATTTAACAGTTTGAGAACGAGTGAGTGCTCTTTGGCCAGTTTAATGAAGAAGAGATTGCTGTGATATTTGGACTGCCAGAAAAAGATGCCCTTAACAGCACAGAGAAAATCATACCTTAATAGAAAATGGAAAATTAAAAACTACGATAGTCTCTTTTAATTCCCTTCAAGTAGGCATGTGAAAAAGAGTTTAGGTTATTTGATTCTTTCCATAAATAAGTTCTTCCAAAGAATTTCCCAGATCATACAGAAAATATTCTTCTTATATGTTTCTGGCATTTTGACTTGTTAACAATTTTATAGGATCCCTGCATTTGAGGAGGTGGGAAATTCTGGCAACATTGATTGTTCCTCATCTGTCTTATGAATGCATGAGGTTTAATTTTGATAAGAAATGAAGCTCCATTATTAAAATGTTTTTATGCATAGAAGGAGAAGTGATCTGATTAAAAGGAGCTCTGTCAACAAGCTGCTCCTTTGTGCACAAGAAAAACAATTCAATTGACAAATCTAAGAAGATCTTCTCACCTCTGGAGATCAGGATTCAAATCTGTCACTGGCAAAATGAGCTGCCCTCTGCAAGATAGCATTCTAAATGATAGAGAACAGAACCAACCTCTCAGCCATATTTCCCTGAACTGGCAACCAAAACTCACAGAATTCCCCAAGTACAGTGTTGTTTCCTCCCAGGACAAAGGTTAAGGCAGCAGGCTCCATGAGGTAAAGATAATGACAGCTGCTGCTATTAAATGATTGATGTCTTGCACTCCATATGCCCTATCTATGACCATGGAGGTATAGTAAATACTGATCAAACTTGCATCTAACCTAACTGGGGACTTTGAACCAAAAAAGGGAAAAATAAAAATTAAACATTGTTTTCAATCCACCCATCTGTGAAGGAACAAAAACTGATATACAACCATGATCAGGGCATTCTGAAAGTATCTGCTAAATTATTCTTCAATACTTCAATTGCCATGTATTCCTGCAAAATTGTAGTCTCCTTTGTGACAATACTTTCCTTGGGTGAGTGGTGCTAGTAGGCTATCTTCCAGCCTCCCATAAGTGAGCGCAAGATGCAGATGGAAGACTAAGCAAATAATATATAATTTGATATAGAATCATTTGAAACAAAATCAGTTCATTCATTCATGTCTGATTAAGGCATTCAATGCATTCCTGAATATGCTTTCAAATTCATTATTCTTATTTAAATAGGATATCTAAAATGCATTTATTTTATATTTGGCATAAAATAAAAATCATTTCTGCAAAATTAGGTTTGGGAAACCAAGGATTAGGAATGGAAGACAACTCAGAGTTATTTTGTCTAAAATTTTTATTTGACATATGGTATCAAAGGTGCCTGAATGCCTTGCCCAAAATAACACAAAGTACAAAGCCAGCTTCAGAAATTGTTTCAGTTTTGCTTTTTTGTCTTAGCCCAGTGCCCTCCACATAATAAGCATTCAATAAATGCTGAATGATTAAGTAGAGTTCTTATTAGATGTGGAGTCAGAGGCTTTTGTTGTTACCTAGTTATTTCAATATGTCTGATTTGTTGTGATGCTACTTAGGATTTTCTTGGCAAAAAATACTATATATTTTTTTTCCATTTCCTTCTCCAAAATTTTATAGATGAAGAAATTGAGGCAAACAGGGTTAAGTGATTTGCCTAAGGTGACAACTATTAAGTTTCTGAAGCTGGATTTGAACTCATGTTTTCCTGCAGGCCCAACACTCTAGTCCACTGAACTGAGAATCTTCCTTGAAATCCTATCTCTGTCACTTAATACCAAGTTTATCTTAAATAACTCATTTAAGTTTTCAGAATCTGTTTTCTCAGCTATAAAATGAAGTTATAAAGATGGTTCCTTCAACTTTCAAATCTATTATTTCAATTAAAGATTAATATACTTCAAGTAGTTCTGGCAGGATTTTTTCCTGATATTTTAGCAAAATGTTATTTCAATAATTAGAGACTGAGGAATATTTATTTGGCTTTCCTTTAAAAGATGTTACAGCTATAGATGGATAGAGAGGTAGATAGGTAGATGGATAAACAGGTAGATAGATAGGTGATATATATGATAAATAGATGCAGAAAGATGGATAGGTAGCTAGGTTAGGACAAGTAGAATGGAATATAGAAATTTAGATCTGGAAAGGAAAGAATTTCAGGGGAAATCTAATCCAATACCACAATTTTATTAATAGATGAGAAAATTAAGGTCAAAGATTAAGTGATTTGCCCTAAATCCTATAAGAATAAGAGCCATTACAAATAAATAAACTAATAAACAAACAAAACAGATAAATAAATAAAATTCCAGTTTTCTATCTAAACTTATTTGTTTTAGAGCAAAATTACAATTTCCCCTACCCTTCTACCAAAACTAATCCTGAAAGTTTTTGTGTGTACAGGTTTCAAGAGTAAACAAACTATGATTTGGAGATTCCTTTTCTCTCAATATAAGCAAAAAAAAAAAAAAAGAAAGAAAGAAAAAAAAGTGAGTACTTTTAATCCTTAAGCAGCCTTTACTATAAGCATAATTCCACTCTATCCAAGCTAATGTTTATCTATTTCTAGGTAGTACTTCTTATTGTTGTTGCTCTCATATATGACAGCAGAGAGAATTCTCCACTATTTCCTCTCTCATTGCTAGGGTGTGGAGTTGGATAACTAAGTAACTAGTCCCTTAAAGGATAGGACATAAATAAGTCCTAATGTCTGCTTAGTACATAAAATGGGACATATTTACTTAATGTTAAAAGGAAATACACACACATATAATGTACTCACACACTAAGCATATATATGTGCATATGTATGTGCATGTGCGAATAAGTGTATATGTATACGTGTGTGTATCCTATCACCTATGTTTGCCTAGCATAGACAAAATCCCATAAAATCATATTTAATCTTCCCCAGACACATAGATGGGATGATAGATAAATTAGAGTTTTTCTTCTTTTTTGGTGTTGTTCAATTATTTTCATTAGCTCTCACTCTTGATGACCTACTTCAAAGTGTTTTTTGTTTGTTTGTTTGTTTTGTTTTGCTTTGCTTTTCCTGGTAAATTTATTTATTTTTAATACACATCATTTGATGAATCACATTAGGACAAAAAAAAACAAATCAGGGCTAAAGAGAAAAACTATGGGAGAGAGTTTTAAAAAGTAGAAAAAAGAACATTTCATCTCCTTAGTTCTTTTTCTGGATACAAATGGCCTTTTCTGTCCAAAGTCTATTGAGATTATTCTGTATATCTGAACAAGAGAAAAAGTCTTTCATAGTTAATCATCCCAGAGTTGCTGTTATTGTTTACAGTGTTTTCCTGGTTTTGCTTGTTTTGCTCAACATTAGTTCATGTAAATCTTTCCAGGCCTTTCTAAAAATTACCTTAGTCATCATTTTTATAGACCAATAATATTCCATTATTTCAAAATATCACAACTTGTTCAGCCATTCCTCAATTGATGAACACCTACTCATTTTCCAGTTCTTTCGTACCACAAAAAGAGCTGCTATAAAGATTTTTGCACATGTGGATTCTTTTCCCTCCTTTAAGATTTCCTTAGGATGCAGATCAGTAATGGCACTGCTAGATCAAAGAGTATGCATAGTTTGATAGCCGTTTGGGAATAGTTCCAAATTGCTCTCCAGAATGGTTGCATCATTTTATAACCCCACCAATAATGCATCAGTGCCCTAGTTTTTGCAAAATGCCTTCAAAATTTACCATAATCTTTTCCTGTCATTTTAACCAATATGAGAGATGCAAAATGATATCTCAGAGTTGTTTTGATTTGCATTTCTCTAATCAATAATGATTTAGAACATTTTTTCATATAACTATTGATTGCCTTAATTTCATCATCTGAAAATTGTTTGCTCATATCATTTGACCACTGATTAATTGGGGAATGATTTGCATTCTTATAAATTTGAAAAGGTTCTTAATATATTTTAGAAATGAGATTTTTATCAGAAACACTGACTGTAAATGTTTTTCCGTTTTGTACTTCATTTTCAATCTTGTTTCTTTTGATTTTGTTTGTGCAAAAACTTTTTAATTTAATGTAATCAAAGTTGTCCATTTTGCCTTTGATAATGTTCTCTAGTAATTTTTTTTTTGTCATAAATTCCTCCCTTCTCCAAAGATCTGATAGGTTAACTATTCCTTGCTCTCCTAATCTGTTTATGGTATCATCCTTCATGCCCAACTCATATACCTATTTTAATTTTATTTTCTTATGGAGTATGAGATGCAGGTCTATGCTGAGTTTCTGACATATTATTTTCCAATTTTCCCAGAAATTTTTGTCAAATAGTGTGTTCCTATTCCAGAAGCTAAAGTTCAGGTGTTTATCAAATATTAGATTAGTATAGGTCTTTATTATTATATTCTGTACATCTAATCTATTTGAGGTTTTCTTGATAAAGATATTAAAGTAGCTTGGTATTTATTTTTCCAGGTCATTTTAAAGATAAGAAAACTGGGCCAAATAGGATTAAGTGACTTGCCTAGGATCACACAGCTAGGAGTGTCTTAGGCAAGGATATTGTTATATCTAATTTAGATAATTAAATTAGCCTTCTAAATGTTTCCTTTGCTTCTGATTTCTTTTACCTATACATACATACATACATATATATTTATCTGCTACTGCCAGATCAGTCCTCCTAATAGTTCTAATTATGCCATTCTTATGCTCAAAAATCATACATCCCCCTATCTACTAAGTTTAGTAAATATTAAAATTAACATATCTTCTTGGGCCTCATCTGGTACTACCCCCTTTAATATTTCTTTATTGATTGAAAGCATTACTTATTTCCTAAAAATATATCATTTCTTATCTGCCTTGCTCACACTGTTTTTGTCATATGAAATCTCCACATTTCACTTCAACTATTTATTGCCATTACTTTTCCATTCCAATTATTTAATTCCTGGAAATTCATCAAAGCTTGTATCTGAAAGAATTTCCTCTATAAATACTTTCTGTATCAACTCTGTAGCAAATAACCATTTCTACTTATTTCTATTTATTACAAATAAGTATTCTTACTAGGAAGTTTCCTACTAAATTATCTTTGGCAATACTATAAGCAGAAATTTATTTTTCTTTTCCTTCCTGGTTGATAACAGATAAAAAGATTCTTTTCACTTCTTATGGAAAAGCAAGAGATCATTGCTTTTTATTTTTGTTCCACTCACCAGATGATACAAAACTATTTTTGTAGTCACAAGATTGACTAGCAAATTGTTTTTTTTATTCTTTCCAATGTCCATGAGAGGTCAAGAAGTCCATTTTGCTTAGGATGCCAAGGTTGAACCAACTATTGGGTCCAAAAGAAATAATGTATTGTTACTTTTTTTGAGAAATACATATTTCATATCTTTAATCTTGTTCCTGAAAACAAACCCCCAAAACTGAAATGGTTTTAGAAAGAAATTTATACAGTCATTTGGTTAAAAAAATAAATAACAAGCTGGAAAGGAGATGGAACTCACTCTCATCCAGGTTCTGAAAGGTTTGCATTTTATAGGATTTAGACCAAAGTATCTACACATGAGCCACACAAACAATTTTGTCAAGAGGGCAACTTGAAAGCAAGGCACATTAAGGTATACAAGGGCAAATATTACCTGTTAATATGAAAGAAGCATGATATGAGTTCAGAAGGGGACTTTATTATGATGTGAGGCAGAGAAAAGTTCTTAGGTAAGTTAACATTTAATCAGCATCTTGATGGAAAGCTGAGATTTAGAAATTCACAGAGGAGAAGTGAGAGTATTCAAGGCAGGAAGAATTCAATTCAATCAGCATTAATTAAAAATCAATAAATTAATCAAAAGGAATTTAGTAAGTATTCACTAACTGCCAGATACTATATTAAGTGTTGGGAATACAAATGAAAAGCAAAAACAGTCTTCACCTCAGATACATCATTTCATTTTAATGGAGGAAAAAACATATACATAAGGTTCAGTACAGATAAAAAAAATACAACAAGGGATGTCCTTCACCCTCTTCCTTACTTGCACACAGAAACTTATGGTAAGTAGGGCAGTGTGTGTGTTTTGCATGCTCTAGATAGCCACAAAATCTGAAGGGCATTAATTTCAAGTATTTTTTATGCCTCTGTGAGACTAGGAAAACAAGTCAGTATACTGGAGACCATCTGGAAATTGTAGTGAGAGGCAGAGTTTAAGTCTTAATCTCCAAACCCCTTCAACTTAGTCCCAGCTTTGTTGCCATGCAAGGAAAAAATAGTATCACTCTTGGAACAAAGGGAGAGATAGCTCTTGTTTAGCTTTATTTTAACTGAAGTGAGAGAAAGGGAAGAGTGAAGATAACACTGAAACTGCGAATGGTTGTCAAAAGAATGATGATGTACTCTTCAGTAATTGGAAAATAAAGAAAAAGGATGAGTTTGGGAGACTGTGAGAGATGGTGAGTACTATTTTGGACATACTGACTTAGAGACACTAAAGCAAAAGCAAAAATAGTCCCTAACCTTAAGGAGCTTACATTCCAAGGAGAGAAGGATCAGTTAGATGGTACAGTGGACAGAGCACTGGCTCTGCAGTCAAAAGGGCCCAAATTCAAATCAGTTCTCAGATATTTAATGTTTATTAGCTGTGTGGCCTTGGGCTTAACCCCCCAAAAAAAAAATTCTAAGAAGGAGAGCACACAATGGGCAGCACATATGAGAGGAAATAATTTGGTCCAAAAGAGCCAGAAGATATTGTAAAAGAGATGTGCAGAGAATAGAACATGAATGCAGATATAGCTTGGACATTCCCAAATAGTGATCTAATATAGTGAACCATCTGTCATCACAGAATATTTAAAGAGAGGAGGTTAGAACAGGGAAGCAAAGTAATTATGAAGGATGATGTGTCTAGGAAATACTATTTCCTTACCTGCTAAAAGAAATATCCAATATGATGGATGATTCATTATCACTGATACTTGGAAGGATAGCATATGAGAAAAATACTATAAGACCTTTAAAATGCAAACAGTGCACCAATTTTTAAAACTAGGAAAAGAATAGCATTAAAAACTTATAGACCAGCAAGCGTCTCTTTGATTCTTGGTAAATTGCGTGGAGATGGATGATATTTTTCTAAGACTATAGAGCTAGTTTTAAAAGAGATATGAGTAACCATCTTTGTCAATTCTCATTTTGCAGATGAGGAAAATGAAGCTGAAGAAAAGTGCCTTGTCAAGGTTATATAGCTATTATACATAAGAGACAGGATCTGAACTCATGTCCTCTACTTCTAAAACCAGTGTTTTTTAACATGGTATCATGTTGCCTTGAGGAAAAAAAAAAAAAAAAAAAAAGGCAGTTTATTGCAAATAGGTAACATGCACTCACCAAGAACACAACATTCCAGGCAAACCCTGTAATTTTCAGTGTTTTCCTTCATGATGCTGTCCTTGTGGCTAAGAGGGATAAATGTGGACTGGACAATAATGAGATCAGATGACTTTGAAAATAGTTGGATTTATAGAAGAAAATTCCCCATAGAGTATCCCAGGGATCTTTGAGTTTTATAGTTTAAAAAAGTAAAAGGATAAACATCATCCACCTAATTTTCAAATAATAAAATCAGACTAGATAGCTAATGTCAGGTTAAACATAATAGACTCATAAAATAACATGATGTAGTAGAATATTGAAACAAATGTAATAAACTGGCACTTTTTAATATGAACAAATCTTGCACTTAGATTAAAAGTAATTTAGCAAGGATAACCATGATTATGTGGACTTTTTCCTAAAACAAACAATATAACAGAAAAAAAAAACTGGCTATTTTAGTGGGTTGGAAGTTAAATATGCATCAAAAAATGATATAGTAAAACAAAACAAAACCATTTTAATCTTAATATTCATTAATGCGTTAGAAAATTCATTGTGTCAAGGAAGAGAATGATAATTATAGTACCAATGGTTAGACTACATCTAGATTATTGCATTCAGTTCTAAGTATTACAATTGGGAAGTGACATCAATAAAGTGAAGAAAATCCAAAAGGAAACAAAAGAAAGATAAAGGGCCTCGAGATCTTGCTTTATTTTTCAGATGAAAACTATGGGAGTTTTCATTCTTCTGATTAGACTTCTATCTGAACAATTTTTGTGTGGAAAATTGAATGAACATGACTTTGCTTGGCCCCAGAGAAAGGAATTAAGAGCAACAGTAGAAGTTGCAAAGAGACAAATGTCCATGAAAGAACTTCCTAACAATTAAAGATAGTCTTAAATAAAATGAATTGTCTTAGAAGGTGTTGGCTTCCATCTCAGTGGAAATTTTCAAGCAAACGTTAGATGTCCATTTATAACAGATATTCTAAAAGGATATAGGGAATTATTTTTCAGAAGCAAGTTGTTCTGATATCCATTCCAATTTTGGCATTCTATGATTCTGTGATGTTAGCTTTAAACAGAATGTTTGTTAAAGGAAGAATTGAGGTAAATAATAGTTATTAAATACCAAGAAAGGAATTTGTATTAGATGAGTTGAGGACCTTTCCATATTTTTAAATTCTTGGTCAATTCTATTATAAAAGGGGAAGCTATTGAAAGGTTCTTGTCCTTTTTTTTACTATAGGGAGAAGAGTCAGGAAGAATAGTTACAAATGCAAAATAATATTTTTGGCATATTGTACTAAAAGCTAAATGAAAGCTGGATAGACTGGAGGCAGTTTGAGGAATATAGAGCAATGTATGAGAGAAATTCTCTTGAAGGCTAGGAACCCAAATTTGGAAAACAAACTAAGTAGAATATATTACTATGCAATTACTATGCCTAGCTAATATAATAAGATAATTCTGCCTAAATTGATCTATTTTTTCAGTGCCATACCATTCAAATTGCCAAAACATTACTTTAAGTAGAAAAATAATAACAAAATTCATCTGGAAGAACAAAAGGTCAAGAATTTCAAGGGAATTAATTAAGAAAACAAAATGCCAATGACAGTGGCCTAGCTGTACCAGACCTAAAACTATATTATAAAGCAGAAGTCATCAAAACTGTTTGGTACTGGTTAAAAAATTGAGTAATTTGAAAATAAAAATCTAAAATTAAAAAAAGAAATGAGCCAACTAAAAAAATATAAAGGTATTAACAAAAAGATACTCAACCTATACTTTTTATAAACAATGTTATCTACATTGTGAAAGAAACTTGTGCTCATTTAAAAGTTAATCCTATTTTTCATCCTTTCTAAGCTTTTTTTTTTTTTTGTCATCAATCATTCATTAGTTCCTTCTCCTAAGAGCAGAAAATATAAAAGAAGGCTAAATTCCAAACAATCAATATAGCAATATATTTATTCTTTAATGCCATATAAATCCCAAACTAACTTTTCAACTTTCAAATGTTTAAAAAAGATAGATATAGATATAATATAGATACAGATATATCAATGCAGACAAGATTAGAAGGGAAGCAATAAACTGAGAAAACATTTTTACGTTAAAAAGTTCTGATAAAGGCCTCATTTCTAAAACATATAGAGAATTGACTCAAATTTATTAGAATTCAAGCCATTCTCCAATTGATAAATGGTCAAATGATATGAACAGATAACTTTCATATGAAAAAATTAAAAACATTTCTAGTCATATAAAAAGATGCTCTAAATCATAATTAATTAGAGAAATACAAATTTAGACATCTCTGAGGTACCACTACATATCTCTCAGATTGGCTAAGCTGACTGGAAAAGACAGGGACAAATATTGGAGGGGATGTGGGAAAAATGGGGCACTATAATACATTGTTGGCAGAATTGTGAATGGACTGAGCCATTCTGGAGAGCAATTTGGAACTATGTTCAAAAAGTATCAAATTGTAGCCTTTGATCCAGCAGGGTTTCTGCTAGGTTTATATCCTAAAGAGATTTTAAAGGAGGGAAAGGGACCCACATGTGCAAAAATGTTTGTGGCAGCCCTTTTTGTAGTGGCTAGAAAATGGAAATTGAATGGATGCCCATCAGTTGCATAATGTCTAAATAAGTTATGGTATATGAATGTTATGGAATATTATTATTCTGTAAGAAACTATCAGCAGGATGATTTCAGAGAGGCCTGAAGAAAGTTACATGAACTATCGATAAGTGAAATGAGAAGAACCAGGAGATCATTGTATACAGCAACAAGAAGATTATATAATGATCAATTGTGATGGGTGTATCTCTTTTCAACAATGAACTGATTCAGGCCAGTTCCAATCATCTTGTGATGAAAAATAGCCATCTGAACCCAAAGAGAGTACTGTGGGAACTATGTGGATCACTACATAGCATTACTCACTCTTTTTGTTGTTGTTTGCTTGCATTTTATTTTCTTTCTCATTTTTTTCCTTTTTGATTTGATTTTTCTTGTGTAGCAAGAAAATTGTATAAATATGTCTGCATATATTGGATTTTACATATATTTTATCATGTTTAACCTATATTGGATTACTTGCTATCCAGGGGAGTGGGTAAGGGAAAGGGGAGAAATTGGAACACAAGGTTTTACAAGGGTTAATGTTGAAAAATTATCCATGTATATCTTTTAAAAATTAAAAAGCTTTAATAAAATTGTAATAAATAGATAGATAAACAGATAGATAGATAGATAAATACCAAATATGGGTAGCTAATGAGTAGGAAATAGAGTGCTAGGACTAGAGACAGGAAAACTCCTCTTCCTGAATTCAAATCTGGCCTCAGACACTTGCTAGCACAATCACCCTTGGAAAGTCACTTAACCCTGCTTGCCTTAGTTTCCTTATCCATAGAATGAACTGGAGAGGAAAATGGCAAACCATTCCAAGTATCTGCCAAGAAAATCTTATATGAAGTCACAGAGTCAGACACTACTGGCACAACTGAACAATAATAATGCAGAAATATTTATTATCATTACTGATTTCCTATTAAAATGTTGGCCATAGACTTATTACACTTAGTTGCATCATATCATTATATAATAAATACATATATGATTTTTACCTGTTCTATATATTATTCTATATACATGTTAGCATTGATCCTATCAATCTGTAAGTCAGAGAAAATTAGAGCTAGAAATGATATCAGAATTCATCTATTCCATACCCCTCCTTTTACATATAAAAAAAAAAAATGGGTAAAGTGACTTGTTCCAAGAAACAAAGAGAAAAGGTGTCTGACCTGGCATTGAAACTCAGAATGTCTGCCTCCAAATCCTATATCCTCTTTCTACTGACAACATCATGATGATTTCTATTATTTTCCAATATGAACATATAATGTCATTCAAAAAGTCAAAGTTTTGATGCACTGACTTTTCTTTAAGTGCTTTCCTGAAAAAAAAAAATAAAGTTTTGATATGATGGAGTATAAAATGTATTTTGTGAGTTTTTGTGTAAATATGTCACGTGATACCGAATATTTTTACAATATATAATGTGGGGTCATCCTAATATTAACATACACAAGATTCACAGAACATACATAGAATCTGCTTCTATTCCTATCAAAGAATAATCTACTTTTAGTTTTTCTGAAGTGTTATATCTGAATGCCCTATATATAATACTTCTATCCCATCTAGACATAGGTCTCTTCTGTTTATGAGACAGAGAATGTGAAGGGAAGCAATAGGCCATTCAGAAGTGGTAGTAGGACAGAGTGTTATGTGGGACAAGTTTGGAACACTCTGGACATATCATGGCACCTCTGGTTCACTAATCTGAGAAAGGGGAAGAAGCACAAGCCTTTCCATTTATCTGATTTTGTTGTTCCCCACTCCAATATGTACCCCAATGAGTAATTTGTCTTCAGAGTTAACTCTTTTTGCACTTTTGAATATATAGAATTCTTATATTCTCAAAATAGACCTTGTGCTGCCCCTAGACTTTCCTGAAATCTGTTTGACAATTTGATCTCTGAACTCATCCACTATTTATAGAGCTCACTTCTCTGCTTCATGTTTTTCATGAACTTGAACTTCAGACTGTCTCAATGCCAACCTTCTTTTCCTGCTGAATCTTTCCCACCTCCCTTAGCATTAGCCACCCGGGGCTTTCTGTCAGTGCTCCTCAGTGCAGCAATAAGGAGCAAGACACAGAATTCCAAAGAATAAGGAAAAAAAAAAAAAGACAGGAGATAAAAAATAAATTACTACATTAGATAAGAAGATGCTAGAGAAAAATATTTTATTTTTTTCCATAAACAATCAAACTCTTTATTAAAGGGAGAGGGCCATTCTCATAGGTACCTTTTTAACAAAACAAATTCCTTTAAAAATTCCCCATTGTCAAAAGAATGAAAGCAAATTAAAAATAAAGTGGATGCTAAGAAACACCAACTTATTAATGATGTCTTTTTTTACTTGGGATGCATTTAGTCATTTATTTCATCACCTGAAATAATAAAAAGTGCTGCTAAGTTTTGAGATTTTTGTGTAATAGCTGATAAATTTCATTACAAATACAGGAATTTTAAAAAAAAAAAAACTGTCCTTCAGCCTTCAGATATTGCTAAACAAATACATCTTCCTGTTTTCCTTTTCAGTTTGTCTTTAAAAGCATTGTGTAGAACTATTTTCTGCTGTATTTGATTCCTTCTGACCAAACTGACAAGAGCTCACTAGTGTACTGCTCCCCTTGCTTAAAACTGAGTAGGAATATATATATAACTCCCTTTCAATGAAGAGATCTATTACAAGTGACATGACACCAAATTAGCTCCTCCTTGCCACACTTTGTGCCTGCCCCAGGACACACTGTTTGAAGAATAAAGTAATGAAGAAGCTCTATGACATCCAAAGAACCTCAGGAAGACAGCTTTGGTGGGGGATGTATTGTACTTTCATAGTCACTGAAGTGGGTAATGTAACATAATCTGGTATAATTAAGGGTAATCAAATAGAAGATTTCTCTAAAAGATACTGGTGGTAAAGGTATCTGTCAGAAATGAAAGTCAATGCCTGTATATGAGATACCTTAGTACTACTCGAGTATGAAGCATGCCGAAAAACATCAGGATTTTTGCTCTTTATTTCCCACATTTAGACAGACACTAATGTTTTAACTCAAGTGAAAAAAAAAAGGGGGGGGTGTGGAAGTGCCAGCCTCAGAATTGTAACAAGGGCAGGATGACTTGAATATTTCCCCAAAGATGTCAAAATTTCATGGGTGCTGATAGCATTGAATTTTTTCAGCAAGTAAAAACAATTGAGTTTGACACCTACTTTGCAAGAATAATGGGTTAAAATACAAAACTTCATAGCAGGTTTTCTCATCAAGTGAACTCCTCCCTAGCCCAGAACATCTTGGCTGTCCCCTCCTGAAAGAGTTTGATGGTTTCTCATGGTCAAATGACTCCTCCTCCGTGAATTTTCTACCCTGGTGTAATTTATTTTTAGAAGTTATTGTGAGTCTTTTTTTCAGCCTGCCTTAGAATATATTTATCATGATGCCCTCCATCCTTGGATTTGGAGAAAGGTATGGAAAATGGTTAGCTATGGAACTGGCCAGCTTAGTAGCCTGAAGGAGCGACAGTATTTTTCATTGAATTATTTCCTGTCCCTTAAAAGAGCACCTTCATTTATTGTGTAACACAGGCAACAGAGTGATTTTTATTTTCACAAAACAAGATATGTGGAAGAAGTGGGTGGTCAGGTAGCGAATGAATAAATGCATTTTGATCTTCATGAAAAATAGGCGTATCCTCTCAATCAATTAATAAACATTTATTAAGTTACTCCTATGTAGTGCAGAGAGAGAGATAAAAGAGTCCCTACCATCCAAGAGATTACAATGAAATGTAGAGATAACATGCAAAATATCACATATACAAAGCAAGATATGAACAAGATAAATAGGAATTAATTCATAGAAGGAAGACACTGGAATTTAAAAAGTTTGGGGAAGGCTTTCTTTACAAGCTGGAATTTTAGTTGAGCCTTAAAGTCAAAGATATTAGTAGTCACAGATAGTTATATATGTGTGTGTGTGTGTGTGTGTGTGTGTGTGTGTGTGTGTGTGTGTATGTAATCATGTCTATGAACTGATATTTATTAATTAAGTTCAAGTAAAAGTTCTTAAGTCTTAGAGTGACTAATACAGAAATAGATTGTTCCTTTTTCAATTTTTCTATATCTGTATACAGTACTGTGGCATTATTACATCTCATTGAATCTGTTGTAGTAGCATATGTATTCCTTAATTGTAACTTTAAGTAAAAAAAATTCAATCGTGAATATGATAATAGCTATGTGAAACTGGTTAAAATCACTTAATCCATGAGACTTATTTTTCTCCTCTGTAAAATGGGAATAATGTAAGAAGTTCCATACCAATGTGATTTCCCATTATATTAACTCCTTACAACATGCAAAAAATAAAAAAAATCCATTTTTCTAGGTTATATATCTACTTTCAGTTCACTTATAAACACAAGATTTCTTCTCTACTTAATGAATCATGGGAAGGATAAATAAGATATCAGAAGTATATTTTTAACTCTCCTTTTCTAAATGTGAATGACTCATTAGATGAGGTAGGATTTGAAATGTACTGAATAGCTACATTGATTTCAGAATCAATTTGAAATAAGATGAATAGAATGACTAACTAAAAATGAGATATTGCAAGATTTTAAGTTAAAATCTAAATAATTTAAAAATACACAAGAGAGACTTGTTAAAAAAAACAAAAAAAAAAAAAAACCTGACTTTTAAGTGGCAGACAAAGTGCCCTAATGGCTAAATCTCCTCTATGAATACATTATTTGAAGTGACTTATAATCTCTAATTTTCTCAGAAAAAAAGAAAATATGAGATATTTTTAATCCTAATTTCTCTTCTTTTTTGCTTATTCAACTTCTAATTGTGAAATTGTTTACTCTATATTATTTACTCACAATTGAAGATAGACTGTTGATTTCATATACAATGAATTATTCTTTTTATAGGACGTTTAATACCTTATATCAAACATATAATATGTAGAATCCTATTATAGAATGTGTTAGGGTTTTAGTAAAATGATATCATTTTAATTCTTGAGGCTAAGATTATAGATTTGTGTCAGAATTCTTCAGCAGAGAAAGCAAAATAAAAATATAATGATTTTCTTTAGGTAGCAAGAAGTTCTTTGTAAAGTAATTTGCCATTCTGAGTTATATGAACAACAAAATACAGGACTAGACATTTTCTCTTTTCCCATGACTTCTCATTCTTTTCCCAAAGCAGAAATTATGCTCCAAAAATAAAATAAATTTAGCTGTCTCCATGGACTAGAACACTTAGAATCCAAAAGAAGGTTAAAAACAAAACAAAACAAAAATTATATGAACTGACTTTTACTGACCCTGAGCTCATTCAGTATCCCTTCATCTTTCATGCAAGGCTGCAGTAACAAAGCCAAGGCCCCAAAATACAAAAGAGTGCATAAATATAACAGACAAAGAAAGCAATAGTACAGAATGACAGCAGGGAGATCAATAAAATCTATAAGTAAAATATATATTTTCTATGAGAAAAGAAGGAGAAGGAGAAGGGGAAATAGAAGCCTGGTAGATGTAACAATAAAGAGGCAAATCTGGGGCATTATGGACAGAACTTCGTGATGCCCTACAAGAGAATCATTTTTATAATAACAGGTGAGAATGCATTTGAATGAATGAAGTAGGAGAAAGTAAAGAATGTCTGATGGTGAAATCTAGGGTTAGCCGTGAGCAGAAAATGACCCCTGTGGACTCAGAAAAAGAAAAATCTACAGGGAAGTGAATGAGAAGGAAAAGAATAAATAATGTAGAAAAGAAAAAAAACCCTGAATGGGTGATGGAAAGAGTTTCCAATGATGAATATATTCTCATAGATGAAGAAAGGTAATGTATGAAGAGAGAAGAGGAATTTTTTCTCTCAATGTGACCTGGTGGATTTGGTGCTTGAAATCACCATTGAAAACACAAGTTTATGAGGGAAATAAGGAGTTCTTGGTGGAAAGGGATGGGTGGGGAAATAGGCAAACATGGAATCAGGGAGAAAACGTGGAGGCAAATAAAGAGAAAAACAATGAAACCAAGGGAGAGTATACTTCATTGATGGATTGCATAATCAGGGATATGGTGAGAGAGGAATCCCAATATGAGGAATAGTCTTCTTTTATATTCAGAATAAATGGAGACAGAGTCAAGATGGTAGAGTAAAGACATGGGCTCACCTGAACTCTGGTACCCCTCCAAATCCCTTTAAATAATGACTTTTATTAAAATCTAGAGCATCAGAATCCACAAAAAGGCAGAGTGGAACAATTATTCAGTCAAAGACAATTTAGAAATCAGCAGAAAATATAGCAGGATAAAAGTGCAGTTCAGTACACACAAGCAGTACCAGCATAGTCCCAGACCCTCAAAACCAGGAGCAGGCATTGGAGCTTCTGAATCTGGCAATAGTTGTAGTTTGCAGACCTCTCAGTCCACAGACGCCAAGGAAAATTTAAAAAATTATCAAGAAAGATCTGTTGCACTAGGGTTTGAGGAGAGCCCCAGAAAACTAGGAATGATCCTTAGCGGAGGCAGCAGCAGCAGCAGAAGAAGAAGAACAAGAACAAGAAGACCAAGACCAAGACCAAGAACAAGAATAAGAACAAGAAGAACAAGAACAAGAGGAGGAAGAAGAGAAAAAAGAAGAAAGAAAAAGAGGAAGAAGAGAAGGAAGAAAAAAGAAGAAGAAGAAGAAGAAGAAGAAGAAGAAGAAAAAGAAGAAGAAGAAAAGAAGAAGAAGAAGAAGAAGAAGAAGAAGAAGAAGAAGAAGAAGAGAAAAAGAGAAGTAGGAGCAGAAGGAGAAGAAAGAAAAAGAAGCACAAATATTCTTCTTATTACCATAACATGATCTCTTTGCTAGCACTGAGGAAGAACTCCGTTCTCTTGCCCATACTTAGATCTGATTTGCAGTACTGACTCACAGTTTCAAGACCAGAAGGAGCTCTTGCATACTAGAACATATAGCCAGAGTAGATCAAGGAACATCTTCACAAGAGCATAGGCTAGGAGAATAGTAAACACATTTCTTCTTGGATTGTAATAAGTTGGAAGAAATGAAAGTTTACAGGTCCCTAGAAGGATCTCTGAAAAGAGCTGCACAAAATCTCTGAAACTTGAGACACTGCCCCCTCAACCACGGAGACAAAAGTATATACAGGGCAGAAAATATGTTAGAGGGAAATACAGAGCTGGTAATTATAACCATTAATGTGAATGGATGAATTCTTCCATAAAATAGAAGCAAAGAGCAGAGTGGATTAAAAAAAAAAAAAACAATCCTACAATATGTTGTTCATAAGAAACACATCTGACACAAGAGAGATATTTACAGAGAAAAGGTAAAATGTTGGAACAGAATTTATTATGCTTCAGGTGAAGTAAAAAAAAAAAAAAAACAGGTAGCAATTCTGATCTCAGCTAAAGCAAAAGTAAAAATAGAACTTATTAAAAGAAATAAGGTGGGAAAGTATATCTTAATAAAGGATACAGTAAATAAACAAGTGGTAACAATACTAAATATGTATTGACCAAGTTGTAGAGCAGGCAAATTCCTAGAAAAGATTTTAAGCCACTTACAGGAAAAAAATAGATACAAAACTGTTCTAGTGGGAGACCTCAACCTTCCCTTCTCAGGACCAGACAAATCTAACCACAAAATAAACAACAACAAAAAAGAAACTAGGGAATTTAATAGGATCCTAGAAATCCTAGATATGATAGACCTCTGAAGAAAACTGAATAGGGACAGAAAGGAATGCATCTTTTTTTTCTCAGCAGGACATGGCACCTAAACAAAAAGTGACCATGTATTAGGACATAAAAACTTCACAATCAAATGGAAAAAGATAGTAAATGTGTCCTTTTCATACCATAGTGCAGTATAAATTATAATCAATAAAGGGGCAGGGAAAGATAGACTAAAACCAATTGTAAACTTAATAATCTAATTCTAAAGAATGAGTGGGTCAAACACCAAGTCACAGAAACAATTCATAATTTCATCCAAGAAAATGACAAAAATATGACAACATACCAAAACTTTTAGGATGCAGATCTTAGGGAGAATTTTATATCTCTGAACAGCTACATGAATAAAATAGAGAAAGAAGAGTTAAATGAATTGGACATGCAATTTAAAAAGTTAGAAAAAGAACAAATTAAAAACCCCCAATTAAATACCAAATTAGAAATTCTGAAACTCAAAGGAAAGATTAATAAAATTGAAACTAAGAAAACCATTGAACTAATTAACAAAACCAAAAGTGGCCTTTATGAAAATAAACAACAAAAAAATAAACCTTTGGTAAGTTTGATTAGAAAAGATTAGAAAAACACTAAATCAACAGCAGGAAAAATGAAAAAGTGAACTTACTACCAATGAAAAAGAAATTAAAGCAATAATTAGGAACTATTTTGCTTAACTTTACGACTGCAACTCTGGCAAGCTAACAGAAATGGATGAATATTTATAAAAATATAAATTGCCCAGATTAATATAAGAGGAAATAAATTAGTTAAATAGTCCCCCATTTTACAAAAAGAAATTGAACAAGCTATTAAAGAACTCCTTAAGAAAAGATCTCCAGGGCCAGATGGATTCACAAGTGAATTTTACAAACGTTTAAAGAACAATTAATTCCAATACTAGAAATAAATATCCATGCCAATATAATAAAAATTCAAGTAGTACCAAAATCAATTTATATGTTAATGCTTTACCAATCAAATTACCATGGGGATAATTTACAAAACTTTAGAAATAATAACAAAATTCACTTGCAAAAATAAATTATCTAGAATATTAAGGGAAATAACAACAAAAAAGTTAAGGATAAAGAGGAAATAACATGTCTAGAGCTTAGCATAGTACTTGGCCCATAGTTGGGGTTTAATAATTGTTTATTAATTGATTGATTGTTTGATTCTAGATTTCAAAGTAGAAAAGAGGAATCATCAAAGACATCTGACATTAGTTTTTAAAAAATGAGAGACAGATCAATGGAACAGAATAGATAAGAGATAATTAAAAATAATGAAACTTAATAGCTCAGTGATTGATAAAGTAGAAAATATGAATTAAGGGAAAATCTTTTTTTGACAAAAATTCATGGGAATACTGGAAAGAAGTCTGACAGAAGATAGGATTAATCTAACAAATGTCACCGTATTCTCCAATATATTTTAAATGCATATATGACTTCAGTATTAAAAATCATATCACAAAAAAAAAAACAGAATAGAAATATATACTTCTCAAAGCTATGGGTAGACGGTTAATTTTAAACATACAAAAGATAGAGGAAATTACAAAAGATAAAATAAAGACTATAATTATTTGAATCTTAAAAGCATTTGCACAGACAAATGTGGTATATCTAGAATAAAAAAAGGAAGTGGTCAAGTTGAGGAGGGTGTGTATTGATTTTGCATCAAATTTTTTTCTGCTAGGGCTTTGATTTCATGATCGATATAAAGCTATACTATTCTCTGAGAAATAAGTGGTCAAAGTTTATGAACAAATAGTTTTAAGTAGAATTGTAAAATATTTACAGCCACATGAAAAAAATTCTTCAAATTACTAATGCTAAGAAAAATGCAGCTCAAAACCTTATGATTTCATCTCACATTCTGAAAATTTACAACAAATAAATGAAAATGGGAGGAGGGGATCTAGATAGCATTAGCCTTGTAGTCAGGAAGATCTGAATTCAATCTGCCCCAGACAATTAATAACAGTGTGACCCTGGAGAAATCCCTTACCTCAAAAAAAAAAAAAAAAAGAATAATAATATTCAGTGTTGCAGTAGACATATTAAAAATAAAATAGTTTGGAAAACAATTTGTAAGTACACGAATTATCTAAAATTCCCATATATACTAAGGAAACTAACTATCCATAAGGGAAAAAAAGCTTCCATATATATTAAACTGTTAATAGCAGCAGTTTATGTAATGGCTAAGAATTGGGGAGAGGGGTAAAGTAGGTGACAATCAATTGGGTAATGGCTAATCAGATTGTGAAAAATGAATATAATGGAATATTATTGTGTTATTGTTGTTTACAGACCTCTAGGTCAAAAGTGGAGCCAAAATGGCCTGGAGTAAATATGATATTGCCTGAGCTCCATAACCAGCACTACTTCAGCTTCTGAACGGAAGTTGGAGTGACAGAACCCACAGACATTCTGAGTGTAATAATTTCCAACTTAAGATATCGTGGAACAATTTGATTGGATGGGGGGAACAAGGCCTGGTGCAAGCACAGTATGGAGAGAGAAGCCGGAATGCCTGGCTTGCACAGTGAATCTAACAGGAGAATCTTAGCCCAATACACCATTTGAACTAGTTCAGAAGCCAGTCGATCAGGACCAACTGTGAGACCTCCAAAACAACTTCAGAAAGCAAATCATGAGCCTTCAAACCCCAGTATGACAACCCAGTCTCTAGGAAAGTCTGCAGCACTACCAGGCCTAGTTCAGGCCAGTGAGTGAGAGACTCCTGTCCTCCATTTCCCCTGTGCCCTATAGTCTATTAGAGTTCAACTTTTAAAAATGAGCAAAAGAGGAAAAAAGAGCTCTGACTATAGAAAGCTACTATGGAAACTGGAGAGATCAGAATAAACTCAGAATAGGACAGCAAAGGCAAAATGCCTTCAGGTGAAGCTTCAAAGGGAGACATGAATTAGTCTTCAGCTCAAAAGGCTCTCTTAGAAGAGTTCAAAAAAGATCCTAAAAGAGAAAGAAAAATGAAGGGAGAGAAATGAGAGCTATGCAGGAGAATTATGAAAATTTGAGG